>NC_041382.1:579833406-579870625 GCF_002162155.2 Triticum dicoccoides | reverse complement strand
AGCTGCAGTCCGGCACTCGCCTAAGTTTGAAAAAATCCTACCGAGTGGAGAGAAATCCTCCCACTCGGGGGCTTAGCTGCAGTCCAGCACTCACCTAAGTTCTCTCGCTTAGAGACTTAGCTGCAGTCCGGCACTCGCCTAAGTTTGAAAAAATCCTACTGAGTGGAGAGCAATCCTCCCACTCGGGGGCTTAGCTGCAGTCCAGCACTCGCCTAAGTTCTCTCGCTTAGAGACTTAGCTGCAGTCTGGCACTCGCCTAAGTTTGAAAAAATCCTACCGAGTGGAGAGCAATCCTCCCACTCGGGGGCTTAGCTGCAGTCCAATACTTGCCTAAGTACGAAACGCATCTCATTCCTCAAGGACGACGAGGGGCAGGTCGACTGCCACCTTCTCCTGGGGAGCTTCGCCACAAATACAATGTGCGCTCCATCCCACTCTGCAGTAACAGGGTGTGGGTCGACCGCCGCCTTCTCCTGGGGAGCTTCGCCACAAATACAAGACATAGGTCGACTGCTTCCCTCTCCTTCGGAGCTGCGCTGTGAATGCAAAAGTTATCTCGAATGAAGAATGGGTTCACTCGGCAGGAGATTCAAAAAGATATTCAACGGTAAACCAAGTTCGGGTAAATTCCAAAGGTTCCAAATCATAGATCGAAGTACTCGGACATGTAGCCCGAAAAAGTTTAACGGTTACAAAAACCACTCGGCATTCCGAGGCAAATTTAAGGTGGGACATTAGAGTTTGTTCACTCCGCGGGAGGAGGGCTGGCAGGCTCGACGAACTCATCCAGGTCAACGCCATCGGCTATCCGAGTGGCTGCAGCGGTGAAAGTCTCCATAAAGGTTCGGAAGTCATGCTTCTAGGTGTTGGCGACCTTGATTGCTTCCAGTTTGTCCTGTCGCACCTCCTTGCAGGGACACGAACCAAAGACAGAGCCACGTCAGCGCCACACCGAGCAGCAGACTTCTTCCACTCCTGCACTCGGTCGGGGATTTCATTTAGTCGAGTCATCAGGGACTCAATATCATTTTGGAGCACAGCCTCTGGCCAAAGTGTCGGGTCAATCCGCGACATGGCGACCTTCAGTCGAGCCAAGTAGTCCACGGCACTGTCGATGCGAGATTCCAGACGGGGCAGATTCATGGCAGTTTCATCTTTCACGGGAGAGTTGATTGGATCCAAACCAGGCTCGATCCGCCCAGTCTCCTCTTTGAAGTTCTGGCAAAACTCTGCATTCACGATCCAAGGATAAGTCAATTTTCGTACACTGAGTCGACTCAAAAAAAAGTCAGTCGGAACAGAATGTGCACCTTCAAGCTTGATGAACAGCTTCTTGGCTAGACTTCTCAGATAACTCTCCAGATCATCCCTCCTGCGAGCAATGCCTTCCATTTTCTTGCCCTGGACGAGATTCGCCTTCTTCCAGCGTGAGCACTCCTTGTTGGAGTCATTCAGAGTGGTCTTCATCCTGGTATTCTCTTCTTCCAACTGGCCGACCGAAGCCAGCTTCTGTTCGGCCAGAGCAGTCTTGTCGTCAGCCTCCTTATGAGCCGCGGCCAAATCCTGATCCTTCTTCACCAGAGCTTCTCTCAGTTTTTCTGCAAAGAAATGATGATTGATTAAGAAATCACAGAAGGGTACCCAAGCCTAAAACTGACCAGTCGACAAACTCGTCTTACCTACGGTGCTGTCTCTGACCTTTTGCAGCTCTGTCCTAGCCAGCTCCAAGTCAAGGTTCAGTTGAATCTGCTGCTTCTCCAAGTCAGCGAAGCGAGCTCCAAGATCACAAGATTTCTGAAATCAAAGGCGAGAAGCTATTTTTACAGCAAAAAACAACAAAGGCAATAAATACTAAGACTACGGTCGACTGCCCGCAGTCCACCATAGTCTCGGGGACTACACCCAGTGGGTGCACTTAGCGTTCCCCCACCGGTTCTGATCCCACTCGACCGGTCCGCCGGGGTCGAGTGGGAGAGTAAAAAAAGAGAAAGTAGAACTCAGACCACAATCGACTGCCAGTAGTCGACCGCGGTCTCAGGGACTACACCTAGTGGGTGCACTTGGCATGCCCCCACCGGTTCTGATCCCACTCAACCAGATCGAGTGGAAGAGATAAACTACCAGTTCGGTTTATACATTCGGCAAAATACAAAGACTACAGTCGACTGCCCGCAGTCCACCGTAGTCTCGAGGACTACACCCAGTGGGTGCACTCAGCGTGCCCCCACTAGTCCAAAAATTCAATCGACACACCCAGTGGGTGTATAGATGCAAAGGTTTTCGGAAAGAATCTTCAGGTAGCATATCCTAACAGAACAAGCGGCGACCAACTAACCTGAACGTTGCTCTGGAGAGCCGAGCTGGCATCATAGGCGGCTTGGCTGGCGTCCCGCACCATCTTCATCTTCTCCATCATAATGCCCGCCTGGCGTATGGCTTCCTTAGCAGCATTCACCTCGTCCTCTGGGACATGATGGGTCACAAAAACTGAAGGCGGGTCGACAGGGGCCTGAGTAGTTGACGAAGAAGGCAAGGCACTCGACAGTGGCTCAGCGAAGGTAACAGAACCCCGATTGACATCGCCAGTGTCCTGAACAACTGGTTCTGCCCTCGGCGTCGTTTGTAGCGCCTCGCTTGCAGGATCTCACCTATTTTTCCTCGTCGAAGGCCTCTCGGGCTCTTCATCATCATTAGGGAGGTCAATAACGTTGCAAGCTATGTAAAGTTCAATCGTCAAAGTCACATCACCCAATGGTACGCGTTGAAGTTGAATCGACCAAAATAAAGACAGTATGGCAGGGATCATACCCGGATTAGAAGTGACCGCATCCTCCATCACCTCATCTTCGTCCCTGTAAGCTAAGGTCCCAGAGGTAGCAGCGCTGATAGTTCCAAAGTTCGTCCAGTTAAAACAAGAAAAACAAATAGCGCGGAGCGTCAAGTGAATGCAAAGAGAGGCACTCACGCGGAAGCGACGGGGATATCAATCTTGATTTTCGGCAACGCCTTCCGAGCCTTCGGCTCTACAACTCTGGGGTGCTTTGGCGCCTTCTCAGTCGGGGTTGGTGAAGAGATCCGAGGGCGCTTCAAAGACTGACCAGCCGGAGCAGTTGCCTTGTCACGGGCACTCGGCCGTTCTTGGTCAAGCTTGGATCGCCTCTCCCTGCGAGGAGGCGACTCGACTTCTTCTCCACCACTTGAGTCGTCGCTTCCTCCATCCCCTTCACCATCGGAAGTCCACTCGCCACTTTCACCGCCACTCGCCTCGCCTTCCAGAGCTTGCTCTTGCTCCCCGTTGGGCATTGAATACATTTCAATAATGTCCTGAAAGAAAGCAGGTAGATCAAAGTCAGTCGACACAATATAGGCAGCTACGCGAGTGAATTCAGATTACAAGCAAAAACTCAGAATCAGACCTGCTCTGGTGCATGGGACTGGTCGAATGGAGGGACTCTCCTGGCTCCCCCGGGATTGTCCTTATTCTCGGTAATGCCAAACAGCCACTTCTCCAGTGTTTCATCGTCGACCTCCTCCAGGTGGATCCGAGTGGAGTCTTCAAGACCCGAATACATCCACATCGGATGGTCTCGGGCTTGGAGAGGCTGGATGCGCCACTGAAGGAAGACCTCCAAGAGATCCATACCAGTGACCCCGTCACGAATAAGCTGGACCACTCGGTCGACCAACACCTTCACGTGTGCCTTCTCCTCCGGGAGCACATTCAAAGGGGAGGGTTTTTCCACTTGGTCCATGGTAAAGGGAGGGAGGCCAGTCGATTGCCCTGGCGTCGACTGGTCTTTACAGTAAAACCAGGTCGACTGCAATCCGCGAACTGAGTCAGGAAGAATCATGGCCGGGAAGGAGCTTTTCCCTCTCATCTGGATGCCAAGACCCCCACACATCTGGATCACTTGGGTCCTCTCATCACTCGAATTAGCCTTTTTCACTGTCTGGGAGCGACAAGTGAAAATATGCTTGAAGAGACCCCAGTGAGGCCGACAACCCAGGAAGTTCTCACACAAAGAAATGAAAGCGGCAAGATAAATGATTGAGTTGGGGGTAAAATGATGGAGTTGTGCCCCAAAGAAGTTCAGAAACCCTCGGAAGAAGGGGTGAGGGGGCAAGGAAAATCCATGGTCGACGTGGGTGGCAAGAAGGACACGCTCACCCTCCCGAGGTTGCGGCTCAGATTCCTTTCCCGGAAGCCACGCCGAGTCATAGGGGATCAGCCCCCCTTCGGCCAAGTCGTCGAGGTCTTCTTGGGAGATCCTCGAGTGGATCCTGTCGCCCTGGATCCAGCCCCTCGGCAGGTCGGACCGCGAGGAAGATCCGCCCCGGCTGGTCGCCTTCCCCTTTGACCTCGCTGTCGCCTTCTTTGCCCGCTCCAGAGCCGTTGTCTTCTCCTTCCCCATTGTCACCGGCGAGACGCGTACGATGCGGTGGCGCTGGGGCGAGAGCGAGCGCAGCGGAGGGGCATGAGGAAGAGAGGAGGAAATGAGATGCACTGTTCGGGAGACTCCGGTCTGGCGCTTTATATCAGGCCACTTCCGAGTGGCTGACGGGTAGGCCCAGGCGGCTCTATCAAATCCTGTAACGACCGCGCGTGCGATACGTGGCGAAAAAGGTGGCGCGGGGATCGAGTCGGCTCTGCTCTGTCCCATCTGATTACTGCGGCCTTCCCCGTCCCGCGTGCTTCCCAAAATTCGGATCCCGTGAAATCTGCGCGCAGCAAACAACTGGTCAGACCAAAGATCTCCTCCGCACCGTCACTCGGAGCCTTACAAGTAAAGAAACCCACTCGACGAAGAATTAAGAATGGATCAAGGCGACTGAAAAGGAAGTTGATGTCGTCACTCAGGTCCGTTGATCTGAAACAAGACATGCTCACGGCATGAAAAACGAGTCAGAGAAGTTCTCAACTCCTTCCCCACTCAAACCTCGATCCATTCGGGGGCTAATGATGAAGCTATGTACCTAGGGTAGGATCATGGACCTGTCCTAACTGCCCTACCCAAGGACATCTCTAGATCAAACCACCTTTCAATCGACTTGGAGGTGTTCCACTCGACAGACTCGAAGACGCTCGACCAAGAAGCAATCACTCGACCAAGATCCAACCACTCGACGGCCAGGAGACCTGAAGTCACTCCGCACGCTAACGGTCAGTCATTAAGTAGCTTTTATGGTCATCATAGCACTTTATTACTAGCGTTACCAGTAACACCCTGCCTTAATGTACATTGAACCCTTTGTAGCGTGGGCTGGCCGGGGTCCTGGCGCACTCTATATAAGCCACCCCCCTCCTCCGAGACAAGGGTTTGCACCTCTGTAAGCCATATTCATATAATCTAGTCGACCGCCTCCGGGCTTCGAGACGTAGGGCTATTACTTCCTCCGAGAAGGGCCTGAACTCGTAAACCTTGCGTGCTTACAACTTCTCCACAGCTAAGATCTTGCCTTTCCATACTTACCCCCCTACACTACTGTCAGACATAGAACCATGACACTAACCATAGCATGAAACATATGGATCCAAATCAGCCCCTTAAGAAGCAACGCATAAAGTAGGGTTTAAGCTTCTGTCACTCTAGCAACCCATCATCTACTTATTACTTCCCAATGCCTTCCCCTATGCCCAAATAATGGTGAAGTGTCATGTAGTCGACGTTCACATAACACCACTAGAGGAAAGACAACATACATCTCATCAAAATATCGAACGAATACCAAATTCACATGACTACTTATAGCAAGACTTCTCCCATGTCCTCGGGAACAAATGTAACTACTCACAAATCATACTCATGTTCATAATCAGAGAGGTATTAACATGCATAAAGGATCTGAACATATAATCTTCCACCGAATAAACCAACTAGCATCAACTACAAGGAGTAATCAACACTACTAGCAACCTACAGTTACCAATCTGAGGTTTTGAGACAAAGATTGGATACAAGAGATGAACTAGGGTTTGAGAGGAGATGGTGCTGGTGAAGATGTTGATGGAGATTGACCCCCTCCTGATGAGAGGATCGATGGTGATGACAATGGTGACGATTTCCTCCTCCCGGAGGGATGTTTCCCCGGCAGAACAGCTCCGCCAGAGCCCTAGATTGGTTCTGCCAAGGTTCCGCCTCGAGACGGTGGCGCTTCATCCCGAAAGCTTCCTTCTGATTTTTTCCAGGGCAAAAGACTTCATATAGCAAAAGACGGGCACCGGAGGCCTACCAGGGGGCCCACGAGGCAGGGGGCACGCCCCCCACCCTCGTGGAAGGTGGGTGGCCCCCCTTTGGTGCTTTCTTCGCCCAGTATTTTTTATAGTAACAAGTGACATTAAATTTCAGCACACTATATAAATTTTTCCGTACCAAATTCCACCTACCAAAGGCGCTTCACTCCCCGGCAACGACGCCTGAAAAGAGTCTTGATAACCCACAAGTGTAGGGGATCTATCGTAGCTTTTCGATAAGTAAGAGTGTCGAACCCAACGAGGAGCAGAAGGAAATGATAAGCAGTTTTCAGTAAGGTATTCTCTGCAAGCACTGAAATTGTCGGTAACAGAAAGTTTTGTGATAAGGTAATTTGTGACGAGTAGCAAGCAATAAAAGTAAATAAGGTGCAGCAAGATGGCCCAATCCTTTATGTAGCAAAGGACAAGCCTGGAAAAACATATGGATCCAAATCAGCCCCTTAAGAAGCAACGCATAAACTACGGTTTAAGCTTCTGTCACTCTAGCAACCCATCATCTACTTATTACTTCCCAATGCCTCCCTCTAGGCCCAAACAATGGTGAAGTGTCATGTAGTCGATGTTCACATGACACCACTAGAGGGATGACAACATACATCTCATCAAAATATCGAACGAACACCAAATTCACATGACTACTTATAGCAAGACTTCTCCCATGTCCTCAGGAACAAATGTAACTACTCAAAAAGAATATTCATGTTCATAATCAGAGGGGTATTAATATGCATAATGTATCTGAACATATGATCTTCCACCAAATAGACCAACTAGCATCAACTACAAGGAGTAACCAACACTACTAGCAACCCACAGGTACCAATCTGAGGTTTGGATACAAGACATGAACTAGGGTTTGGGATGAGATGGTGCTGGTGAAGAGGTTGATGGATATTGACCCCTTCCCGATGAGAGGATCGTTGGTGATGACGGTGGTGATGATTTTCCCCTCCCAGAGGGAAGTTTCCTCGGCAGAACAGCTCTGCCGGAGCCCTAGATTGGTTCTGCCAAGGTTCCGCCTTGTGGCAGCGGAGTTTCTTCCCCAAAGCTTGCTTATTATTTTTTCTCGGGCGAAAGACCTCATATATCAGAAGATGGGCATCGGAGGGCCACCAGGCAGCCCATGAGGCAGGGGCGCGCTTAAGGGGGTAGGGCGCGCCCCCCACCCTCGTGGCCAGGGTGTGGGCCCCCTCTGGAACTTCTTTCGCCCAATATTTTTATATATTCTGGAAATAACTTCCGTGAAGTTTCAGGAATTTTGGAGCTGTGCAGAATAGGTCTCTAATATTTGCTCCTTTTCCAGCCCAGAATCCCAGCTGCCGGCATTCTCCCTCTTCATATAAACCTTGTAAAATAAGAGAGAAAAGGCATAAGTATTGTGACATAATGTGTAATAACAGTGCATAATGCAATAAATATCTATATAAAAGCATGATGCAAAATGGACGTATCAACTCCCCCAAGCTTAGACTTCGCTTGTCGTCAAGCGGAATCCGAAATCAAAAAATATGTCCACATGTTTAGATATAGAGGTGTCGATAAAATAAAATACGAACTTGAGGGCATCATGATCATTCTTAGAACATCAATATATATATATATATATTGTCATATGATTTCTTATGCTAAAGTAACAAACTATTCACAATGTAAAGTGTGAATCAGAAACTTCATTAAAACTAACAAACTATAATCTCAGTCATAGAAGCAATTGCCATTTATCATAACATAGGAAAATGTCAATATAAGAGCTTTTCAGCAAGTCCACATACTCAACTATCATTTAGTCTTTCACAATTGCTAACACTCACGCAATACTTATGGGTATGAAGCTTTAATTGGACACAAAGAAAGATAGGGGCTTATAGTTTTGCCTCCCAACGTTTTACCTCGAGGGTAATGTCAACAATAATAGTTCATGAAAGCTCACATCTAATTAGCTATATATATCAGGATCTTTCCAACACATTGTGCTTTCCAAAGGATAAAATGTAAAAAGGAAAGGTGAAGATCACCATGACTCTTTGCATGAAGTATAAGACAAGAATGAAAGATAGGCCCTTCATAGAGGGAAGCAGAGGTTGTCATGTGTTTTATGGTTGGATGCACGAAATCTTAATGCAAAAGAATGTCACTTTATATTGCCACTTGTGATATGGACCTTTATTATTGAGTCCCTCGCTTTTATTTCTTCCACACCACAAGATTGTATAAATCTTATTTTCTCCACACTAATAGATCATACATATTTAGAGAGCAATTTTTATTGCTTGCAACAATGACAACTTACTTGAAGGATCTTATTCAATCCATAGGCAGATATGATGGACTCTCATGGCAAAACTGGGTTTAAGGATATTTGGAAGCACAAGTAGTATCTCTACTTGGTGCAAAGAATTTGACTAGCATGAGGGGGAAAGGAAAGCTCAACATGTTGGATGATCCATGACAATATATTTTATTTCGGATGTAAGAAAACATAACCCATTACATTGTCTTCCTTGTCCAACATCAACTTTTTAGCATGTTATACTTTAATGAGTGCTCACAATCATAAAAGATGTCCAAGATAGTATATTTATATGTGAAAACCTCTCTTTCCTAATTACTTCCTATTAATTGCAACGATGACCAAAACTATGTTTGTCAACTCTCAACAACTTTTATTCATCATACTCTTTATATGTGAAGTCATTACTCCCCATAAGATCAATATGATCTCTTTATTTCTTTTTATTCTTTCTCTCTCCTCTTTTTTTTCAAGACCATAGCAAGATAGCAAAAGCCCTCGACTCAAAACTAATCTTTATTATATATAGCTCACAGACTCGATTACATAGATAAGGATCAATACTAAAATTCAAAGCTAGATCATACTAAACTTTATTCTACTATATTGAGATATAACCAAAAGGATCGAACTAAGAAAAACGGTAAAGATAGAAGTGTGATGGTGATACGATATCGGGGCACTCCCCCAAGCTTGGCAGTTGCCAAGGGGAGTGCCCATACCCATGTATTTATGTCTCTTTCTTTGGTGGTGTTGATGATGTAGGCTTGTTGTCCAACATTGAGCGTAGGAGGTGCTCCAACTTACGAATAATGCCCTTGAGTGTGGTGATATGCTCTTGCAACAGAATATTTTTCAGGAGTTAGATACTTGTTATGCACCCGAACTATTTCAATCATCTTGAAAGCTTCAATTTTAGTAGGGGTAAGAAGATTGTAATGAGGTTGAAGGGTGTCTTCTTCTTCTTCTGCTGCAGGAGCTTGATCCTCTGTGGCCTTCTCGATCCTATCATCCTTATCGATCTCCCAGAGTTCTTCTCTCGTCAGCTCTATCTTCATTAGCCAAGCATCGTCGCCCTCATTGTTGGAAGAGGGGGATGACATCATGCCTGGCCTTGACAACTCTCGCAGAAAACAGCTCGAAACAAAAACAGGGGATATTTGTGTGGTACGGTGGTTAAAACCTTCGGGAGATTATATAATGAATTTTTACCGACCAAAAGAAGTATCGTGCAAGAAATTGGAGTCCGGAGGGCACACGAGGTGCCCACGAGGCAGGGGGCGTGCCCAGGGGTGTAGGGCGCGCCCTCCACCCTCGTGGACGCCTCGTGTCCTTTCTGGACTACTTCTTATTTTCCTATTTTCTTAAATATTCCAAAATGGAGAAAAGTTGCTATTAGAACTGTTTTGGGGTCGGTTTACTTACCGTACCACATACCTATTCCTTTTCGGAGTCTGAAACGTTCTGGAAAGTGTCCCTTATGTACTCCTCTGGGGTTACGGTATTAATAACATTGGTTTCAACATTTATGGGATTACCTGAGATATAATGTTTGATTCTTTGACCGTTCACCACCTTCGGATTTGTGCCTTTGAAGTTGTTGATTTTTATGGCACCGGAACGGTAGGCCTCCTCGATAACCTAAGGACCTTCCCATTTAGAGAGGAGTTTTCCTGCAAAAAATCTTAAACGAGAGTTGTATAACAACACATAATCACCTACATTAAAATCATGCTTTTGTATCCTTTTGTCATGCCATCTTTTAACTTTTTCTTTAAATAATTTGGCATTCTCATAGGTCTGGGTTCTCCACTCATCAAGTGAGCTAATGTCAAATAGTCTCTTCTCACCGGCAAGTTTGGAATCATAATTGAGCTATTTAATGGCCCAATATGCCTTATGTTCAAGTTCAAGAGGTAAGTGACATGCTTTTCCATAAACCATTTTACACGGAGAGATACACATAGGATTTTTATATGCAGTTCTATAGGCCCATAATGCATCACCAAGTTTCTTGGACCAATTCTTTCTAGATCTGTTAACAGTCTTTTGCAATATTAACTTAAGCTCTCTATTACTCAGTTCTACTTGACCACCAGACTGTGGGTGATATGGAGATGCAATTCTATGATTAACATCATACTTAGCAAGCATTTTACGAAAGGCGCCATGAATAAAATGTGAACCACCATCAGTCCTTAAGTATCCAGGGACTCCAAACCTCGGAAAAGTAACTTCTTTAAGCATCTTAATAGAGGTGTTATGATTAGCACTACTAGTTGGAATAGCTTCTACCCACTTAGTAACGTAATCAACAACAACTAAAATATGTGTATACCCATTAGAGGAAGGAAACGTTCCCATATAATCAATGCCCCAAACATCAAATGGTTCGATAACAAGTGAATAATAGTTCATAGGCATTTCTTGACATCTACTAATATCACCAATTATTTGACATTCATCACAAGACAAGACAAACTTACGGGCATCCTTGAAGAGAGTAGGCCAATAAAAACCGAATTGCAATACCTTATGTGCAGTTATATCTCCAGCGTGGTGTCCTCCATAAGCCTCGGAGTGACACTTGCATAGGATCTATTCCTGCTCATGCGCAGGTACACAACGTCTAATAACACCATCTACTCCATCTTTATAAAGTTGTGGGTCATCCCAGAAGTAATGTCTTAAATCATAGAAAAACTTTTTGTTTTGCTGGTATGTGAAACTAGGTGGTATAAATTTAGCAACAATGTAATTAGCATAATCAGCATACCATGGAGTAGTAGGAGAAGCATTTATGACAACTAATTGTTCATCAAGAAAGCTGTCATCAATAGGTAGTGGGTCATCAAGAACATTCCCTAACATAGATAAGTTGTCTGCAACGGGGTTCTCAGCTCCCTTTCTATCAATAATATGCAAATCAAATCCTTGTAGTAGGAGAACCCATCTAATAAGTCTAGGTTTAGCATCTTTCTTTTACACAAGATATTTAATAGCAACATGATCGGTGTGAACAGTTACTTTAGAATCAATAATGTAAGGTATAGACTTATCACAAGCAAATACAACTGCTAAAAATTCTTTTTCAGTAGTAGCATAATTTCTCTGGGCACTGTCTATAGTTTTACTAGCATATTGGATAACATTTAATTTCTTATCAACTCTTTGTCCTAAAACAACACCTACAACATAATCACTAGCATCACACATAATTTCAAAGGCTAAATTCCAATCAGGTGGCTGAACAATAGGTGCAGAAGTCAAGGCTTTCTTAAGTATTTCAAATGCTTCTACACAATCATCATCAAAGACAAAAGGGACATCTTTTTGTAAGATATTAGTCAGAGGCCTAGAAATTTTTAAGAAGTCTTTAATGAACCTCCTATAAAAACCAGCATGACAAAGGAAACTTCTTATACCTTTATTGTCCTTAGGACACGGCATGTTTTCAATAGCATCAACTTTAGCTTTATCAACTGCAATACCTCTTTCAGAAACTTTATGCCCCAAGACAATACCTTCATTAACCATAAAGTGGCACTTCTCCCAGTTCAAGACGAGATTAGTTTCTTCACATCTCTGCAAAACTCGATCAAGGTTGCTTAATCAATCATCCAAATAAGTTCCATACACAGAGAAATCATCCATGAAAACCTCAACAATCTTTTCAAAAAAGTCGGAGAATATAGCAGTCATACATCTTTGAAAGGTAGCAGGTGCATTATATAAACCAAAAGGCATACGTCTATAATTAAAGGTACCGAAAGGGCAAGTAAAAGTGGTCTTTTCTTGATCCTATTTCAACACAGGTATTTGAGAGAAACCAGAATAACCATCTAGAAAGCAAAAATGAGTATGTTTGGATAATCTTTCTAGTATTTGATCAATAAAAGGTAAAGGATGGTGATCCTTTCTAGTAGCTTTATTTAATTTGCGGAAGTCAATTACCATTCTATAACCTGCAACAATTCTTTGTGGGATCAATTCATCTTTATCATTTGAAACAACTGTAATACCTCCCTTCTTAGCTTTTGTATTTCATTTCTTACCACTTTTTTCATCTTAGGATTTAACCGTTGTTGGTGATCAACAACCGGTTTAGCGTCTTTCTCCAATTTTATTTTGTGCTGGCATAGAGTGGAACTAATGCCCTTAAGATCAATAAGAGTATATCCAATAGCAGCACGGTGCTTCTTCAGAGTTTTCAATAATTTATCTTCTTCCTGCTCTGAAAGGTTAGCACTAATAATAACAGGATATATCTCCTTTTCAGCAAGATAAGCATATTTAAGAGTATCAGGTAATGGTTTAAGCTCAAACACGGGATCACCCTTGGGTGGAGGAGGATCCCCTAGAATTTCAACAAGCAAGTTATGTTTCAAAATAGGCCCTGTTTAAAGAATACTTCATCTATTTCCCTTTTTTCATTCATAAACATATCATTTTCATAGTCTAGCAAATATTGTTCCAAAGGGTCGTTAGGAGGCACTGCAATAGAATCAAGACCAATAATTTCATCTTTACTAGGCAATTCTTTATCATGTGTTTGTCTACGAAATATAGCAAAATTAAAATCATGAGACATGTCCCCTAAACCAATAGTAACAACATCCATTTGCAGTCTATCTTAGCATTAACAGTATTCAGGAAGGGTCTACCAAATATAATGGGACAAAAGTCATCTTGTGGGGAACCAAGTACAAGAAAATCAGTAGGATATTTAACTTTTCCACACAAGACTTCAAAATCTCTAACAAACCCAACTGGTGAAATAGTATCTATATTGGCAAGCTTAATAGTAACATCAATATCTTCTATCTCAGCAGGTGCAATATCATGCATAATTTCTTTATATGAAGAATGAGGTATTGCACTCATACTAGCACCCATATCACATAAGCCATGATAATAGTGATCTCCTATTTTAACAGAAATAACAGGCACGCCTACAACAGTTCTATGTTTATTTTTAGTATCGGGTCTAGCAATTCTAGCAGCTTCATACAGAAGTAAATGACATGCCCATCAATATTATCGACCAAGAGATCCTTAACCATAGCAATACTAGGTTCAACTTTATTTTGCTCAGGGGGTGTAGGTGTTCTAGTATTACTCTTACGAACCATAGTTCAAGCTTTAGCATGATCCTTCATTCTAACAGGAAAAGGTGGTTTCTCAAAATAAGCGGTAGGAACAATAGGATCAACATTATAAGTTATAGTCTTTTCTTCAACTTTAATAGGTTCAACTACTTTTACTTCGATGGGAGGATGATATTTAAGCCACTTCTCCTTAGGGAGATCAACATGAGTAGCAAATGATTCACAAAAAGAAGCTATATCTCATAGTCAAGTCCATATTTAGTGCTAAATTCACAAAAAGCATCGATATCCATAAAAGATTTAACACCATCAAACTTAGGTGTTATACTTGACTCCTTACCTTCGTCGAGTTCCCAATCTTCATAGTTGCATTTAATTCTTTCCAATAAATCCCATTTGAATTCAATAGTCTTCATCATAAAAGAACCAGTACAAGAAGTATCGAGCATGGAGCGATTATTGAGAGAAAGTCAAGCATAAAAATTTTGAATAATAATTTCTCTTGAGAGATCATGATTGGGCCATGAATATAACATTGACTTAAGCCTCCCCCAAGCTTGAGCGATGCTTTCTCCTTCGCGAGGCCAAAAATTATATATATAATTACGATCACGATGAACCAGATGCATAGGATAAAACTTCTGATGAAATTCCCATTTCAATCGGTTGTAGTTCCATGATCCAATATCATCGCATAGCCTAAACCATGTCAATGCCTTTCCCTTCAAAGATAAAGGCAATACCTTCTTCTTGACAACATCCTTTGGCATACCTGTGATAACCCACAAGTGTAGGGGATCTATCGGCGTAGCTTTTCGATAAGTAAGAGTGTCGAACCCAACAAGGAGCAGAAGGAAATGGTAAGCATTTTTCAGTAAGGTATTCTCTGCAAGCACTAAAATTGTCGGTAACAGATAGTTTTGTGATAAGGTAATTTTTAACGAGTAGCAAGCAATAAAAGTAAATAAGGTGCAGCAAGATGGCCCAATCCTTTATGTAGCAAAGGACAAGCCTGGGAAAACTCTTATATGAAGTAAAGTGCTCCTGAGGACACATGGAAATTATCGTCAAGCTAGTTTTCATCACGTTCATATGATTCGCGTTTGGTACTTTGATAATTTGATATGTGGGTGGACCGGTGCATGGGTACTGCCCTTCCTTGAACAAGCATCCCACTTATGATTAACCCCTCTTGCAAGCATCCACAACTATAATAGAAGTATTAAGGTAAACCTAACCATAGCATGAAACATATGGATCCAAATCAGCCCCTTAAGAAGCAACGCATAAACTACGGTTTAAGCTTCTGTCACTCTAGCAACCCATCATCTACTTATTACTTCCCAATGCCTCCCTCTAGGCCCAAACATTGGTGAAGTGTCATGTAGTCGATGTTCACATGACACCACTTGAGGGATGATAACATACATCTCATCAAAATATCGAACAAATACCAAATTCACATGACTACTTATAGCAAGACTTCTCCCATGTCCTCAGGAACAAACGTAACTACCCACAAAGCATATTCATGTTCATAATCAGAGGGGTATTGATATGCATAATGGATCTGAACATATGATCTTCCACCAAACATACCAACTAGCATCAACTATAAGGAGTAACCAACACTACTAGCAACCCACAGGTACCAATCTGAGGTTTGGATACAAAGATTGGATATAAGAGATGAACTAGGCTTTGAGATGAGATGGTGCTGGTGAAGATGTTGATGGATATTGACCCCCTCCCGATGAGAGGATCGTTGGTGTTGATGATGGTGATGATTTCCCCCTCTCGGAGGGAAGTTTCCCTAGCAGAACAGCTCTGCTGGAGCCCTAGATTAGTTCCGCCAAGGTTCTGCCTCGTGGCAGCGGAGTTTCTTCCCCAAAGCTTGCTTATTTTTTTTTCTCGGACGAAAGACCTCATATATCATAAGATGGGCATCAGAGGGCCACCAGGGAGCCCACGAGGCAGGGGGCGCGCCCCCCACCCTCGTGGACAGGGTGTGGGCCCCCTCTGGAACTTCTTTTTCCCAATATTTTTTATATATTCTGGAAATAACTTCTCTGAAGTTTTAGGAATTTTGGAGCTGTGCAGAATAAGTCTCTAATATTTTCTCCTTTTCCAGCCAGAATCCCGGCTGCCGGCATTCTCCCTCTTCATATAAACCTTGTAAAATAAGAGAGAATAGGCAAAAGTATTGTGACATAATGTGTAATAACAGCCCATAATGCAATAAATATCGATATAAAAGCATGATGCAAAATGGACATATCAACTCCCCAAGCTTAGACCTCTCTTGTCCTCAAGCGAAAGCCGAAATCGAAAAATATGTCCACATGTTTGGAGATAGAGGTGTCGATAAAATAAAATACGGACATGAGGGCATCCTGATCATTCTTAGAGCATCAACATATATATATATATATATATATATATATATATATATATATATATATATATTGTCATATGATCTCTTATGATAAAGTAACAATTCAATCACAATTTCAAGTATGAATCATAAACTTCATTGAGAACCAACAAACTCTAATCTGTCATTGAGGCAATTACAATTTATCATAACATAGGAAAGAGTCAATATAATAGCTTTTCAGCAAGCCCACATACTCAACTATCATTTAGTCTTTCACAATTGCTAACACTCACGCAATATTTATGGGTATGAAATTTTAATCCGACATAGAGAAAGATAGGGGCTATAGTTTTGCCTCCCAACATTTTACCTCGAGGGTAATGTCAACAATAATAGTTCATGAAAGCTCACATCTAATTAGCTATATATATCCGGATCTTTCCAACACATTGTTCTTGCCAAAGGATAGAATGTAAAAAGGAAAGGTGAATATCACCATGACTCTTTGCATGAAGTATAAGACAAGAATAAAAGATAGGCCCTTCATAGAGGGAAGAAGAGGTTGTCATGCGCTTTTATAGTTGGATGCACGAAATCTTAATGCAAAAGAACGTCACTTTATATTGCCACTTGTGATATGGACCTTTCTTATGCAGTCCGTCGCTTTTATTTCTTCCATATCACAAGATCGTATAAAGCTTATTTTCTCCACATTAATAAGTCATACATATTTAGAGAGCAATTTTTATTGCTTGCACTGATGACAACTTACTTGGTGGATCTTACTCAATCCATAGGTAGATATGGTGGACTCTCATGGCAAAAATGGGTTTAGGGATATTTGGAAGCACAAGTAGTATCTCTACTTGGTGCAAAGAAATTGGCTAGCACGAGAGGGAAAGGCAAGCTCAACATGTTGGATGACCCATGACAATATAATTTATCTTAGATGTAATAAAACATAACCCATTACGTTGTCTTCCTTGTCCAACATCAACTCTTTAGCATATCATACTTTAATGTGTGCTCACAGTCATAAAAGATGTCCAAGATAGTATATTTATATGTGAACCTCTCTTTCTTTATCACTTCCTATTAATTGCAACGATGACCAAAACTATGTTTGTCAACTCTCAACAATTTCTATTCATCATACTCTTTATATGTGAGCTCATTACTCTCCATAAGATCCATATGATCTCTTTATTTCATTTTATTTCTTCTCTTTTATTTTATTTCCTCAAGACACAGCAAAATAATCAAGCCCTTGACTCAACACTACTATTTATTATATATAGCACACGGACTCGATTACATAAGAAGATCATAAAGCAAACTCACAACTAGATCATACTAAAACTTTATTCTACTAGATCAAGATATTATCAAAAGGATCGAACTAGGAAAAATGGTAAAGCTAAAAGTGATGGTGATACGATACCGGGGCACTCCCCCAAGCTTGGCAGTTGCCAAGGGGAGTGCCCATACCCGAAGCTCAGTTCTTCTTTATTGGTGAAGAAGGTGTTGGTGATGATGGGTTGTCGCACATCGAGCGTAAGAGATCCTCCAATTTGTGTATAATGCCCTTGAGTGCGACGATATGCTCCTTCAATAGAATATTTTCACTTGTGAGATACTTGTTTTGAATACGAGCTAACTAAATCATCTTGAAAGCATCAATCTCCATTGGGGTAAGGAGATCATGGTGAGGTGGAAGGATGTCTTCTTCTGCTACTGCCGAAACTTGGTCCCCCATGGCCTTCTTGATCCTATCATCCTTGTTGATCTCTCCGGGCTCTTCTCTCTTCAACTCTATCTTCATTAGCCAAGCATCGTTACCCTCATTGTTGGAGGAGGAGGGAGACGACATGATGCTTGGCCTTGACAACCCTGACATAAAACAGCTCGAAACAAGAATAGGAGATTTTTGCGTGATACGGTGGTCAAAACCTTTAAGAGATTATATAATGAATTTTTACCGACCAAAAGACGTATCGTGCAAGAAAACGGAGTCCGGAGAGCACACGAGGTGCCCACGAGGCAGGGAGCGCGCCCTCCACCCTCGTGGAAGCCCCGTGTCCTTTCCAGTCTGCTTCTTATTTTCCTATTTCTTATATATTCCAAAATGGAGAAATATTGCCATTAGAACTGTTTTGGAGTCGGTTTACTTACCGTACCACGTACCTATTCCTTTTCGGAGTCTGAAACATTCTGGAAAGTGTCCCTTATGTACTCCTCTGGGGTTACGGTTTCAATAACATTAGTTTCAACATTATAGGGTTACCTGAGATATAGTATTTGATTCTTTGGCCATTCACCACCCTCGGATTTGTGCCTTTGAAGTTGTTGATTTTTATGGCACCGGAACGATAGACCTCCTCGATAACGTAAGGACCTTCCCATTTAGAGAGAAGTTTTCCTGCAAAAAATCTTAAACGAGAGTTGTATAGCAATACATAATCACCTACATTAAACTCACACTTTTGTATCCTTTTGTCATGCCATCCTTTAACTTTGTCTTTAAACAGCTTGGCATTTTCATAAGCCTGGGTTCTCCATTCATGAAGTGATCTAATGTCAAATAACCTCTTCTCACCGGCAAGTTTGAAGTCATAGTTGAGCTCTTTAATTGCCCAATATGCCTTATGTTCTAATTCGAGAGGTAAGTGACATGCTTTACCATAAACCATTTTAAACAGAGACATACCCATAGGATTTTTATATGAAGTTCTATAAGCCCATAATGCATCATCAAGTTTCTTGGACCAATTCTTTCTAGATCTATTAATAGTCTTTTGCAAAATTAATTTAAGCTCCCTATTGCTAAGTTCTACTTGACCACTAGACTGTGGATGACATGGAGATGCAATTCTATGATTAACATCATACTTAGCAAGCATTTTACGAAAGGCACCATGAATAAAATGTGAACCACCATCAGTAATTAAATATCTAGGGACTCCAAACCTCGGAAAAATAACTTCTTTAAGCATCTTAATAGAGGTGTTATGATCATCACTACTAGTTGGAATAGCTTCTACCCACTTAGTAACGTAATCAACAATAACTAAAATATGTGTATACCCGTTAGAGGAAGGAAAAGGTCCCATATAATCAAAGCCCCAAACATCAAATGGTTCAATAACAAGTGAATAATTCATAGGCATTTCTTGACATCTGCTAATATTACCAATCCTTTGACATTCATCACAAGATAAGACAAACTTACGGGCATCCTTGAAGAGAGTAGGCCAATAAAAACAGGATTGCAATACCTTGTGTGCAGTTCTATCTCCAGCGTGGTGTCCTCCATAAGCCTCGGAGTGACACTTGCATAAGATATGTTCCTGTTCATGCTCAGGTACACAACGTTTAATAACATCATCTACTCCTTTATAAAGATGTGGGTCATCCCAAAATTAATGTCTTAAATCATAGAAGAACTTTTTCTTTTGTTGGTATGTGAAACTAGCTGGTTTAAATTTAGGAACAATGTAATTAGCATAATCATCATACCATGGAGCAGTATGAGAAGCATTTATGACATTTAATTGGTCATGAGGAAAGCTATCATCAATAGATAGTGGGTCATCAAGAACATTGTCTAACCTAGACAAGTTGTGTGCAACGGGTTTCTTAGCTCCCTTTCTATCAATAATACGCAATCAAATTCTTGTAGCAGGAGAACCCATCTAATAAGTCTAGGTTTGGCATCTTTCGTTTCCATAAGATATTTAATAGTAGCATGATCAGTGTGAATAGTTACTTTAGAATCGACAATATAAGGTCTGAACTTATCACAAGCAAATACAACTGCTAAGAATTCTTTTTTAGTAGTAGCATAATTTCTCTGGGCATTGTCTAGAGTTTTAATAGCATATTGAATAACATTTAATTATTTTATCAACTCTTTGTCCTAGAACACCCCTACAGCATAATCACTAGCATCACACATAATTTCAAAAGGTAGATTCCAATTAGGTGGATGAACAATAGGTGCAGAAATCAAGGCTTTCTGAAGTATTTCAAATGCTTCTACACAATCATCATCTAATACAAAAGGAATGTCTTTTTGTAGTAGGTTAGTCAGAGGCCGAGAAATTTTTTAGAAGTCCTTAATGAACCTCCTATAAAAACCGGCATGACCAAGGAAACTTCTTATACCGTTGATGTCCTTGGGACACGGCATCTTTTCAATAGCATCAACCTTAGCTTTGTCAACTTCAATACCTCTTTCAGAAATTGTATACCCCAAGACAATACCTTCATTAACCATAAAGTGGCACTTCTCCCAATTCAAGACAAGGTTAGTTTCTTCACATCTCTGCAAAACTCGATCAAGGTTGCTCAAGCAATCATCAAAAGAGGATCCATAAACATAGAAATCATCCATGAAAACTTCACATATCTTTTCACAAAAGTCAGAGAATATAGCCACCATGCATCTTCGAAAGGTAGCAAGTGCATTACATAAACCAAAAGGCATACGTCTATAAGCAAAGGTACCGAAAGGGCAAGTAAAAGTAGTCTTTTCTTGATCATCAGCTGACACAAGTATTTGAGAGAAACCAGAGTAACCATCTAGAAAGCATAAATGTGTATGTTCGGATAATCTTTCTAGCATTTGATCAATAAAAGGCAAGGGGTAATGATCTTTTTAGTAGCTTTATTTAATTTGCAGAAATCAATTACCATCCTATAACCTATAATAATTCTTTGCGGAATCAATTCATCTTTATCATTAGGAACGACAGTAATACCTCCCTTCTTAGGGACACAATGGACATGACTTACCCACTGACTATCAGCAAGGGGATAAATTATACCTGCCTCAAGGAGCTTTAATATTTCCTTTCTTACCACTTCTTTCTTCTTAGGATTTAGCCGTCTTTGGTGATCAATAACTGGTTTGGCATCTTTCTCCAAATTTATCTTGTGTTGACATAGAGTGGGACTAATGCCCATAAGATCATTAAGAGTATATCCAATAGAAGCACGGTACTTCTTCAGAGTTTTCAATAATCTCTCGTCTTCATGCTCTGAAAGGTTAGCACTAATAATAACATGGTATATCTTCTTTTCATCAAGATAAGCATATTTAAGAGTATCAGGCAATGGTTTAAGCTCAAACACGGGATCACCCTTGGGTGGAGGAGGATCCCCTAGAATTTCAACATGCAAGTTGTGTTTTAGAATAGGTCCTTGTTTAAAGAATACTTCATCTATTTCCCTTCTTTCATTCATATACATATCATTTTCATGGTCTAGCAAATATTGTTCTAAAGGATCATTAGGAGGCACAACAATAGAAGCAAGACCAATAATTTCATCTTTACTAGGCAATTCTTTATCATGGGGTTGTCTACGGAACATAGCAAAATTAAACTCATGAGACATACCCCCCAAACCAACAGAAACAATATCCTTATTGCAGTCTATCTTAGCATTAACAGTATTCAAGAAGGGTCTACCAAATATAATGTGACAAAAATCATCTTGTGGGGAACCAAGAACAAGAAAATCAGCAGGATATTTAACTTTCCCACACAAGACTTCAACATCTCTTACAATCCCAATCGGTGAAATAGTATCTCTATTGGCAAGTTTAATGGTAACATTGATATCTTCTATCTCAGCAGGTGCAATATCATGCATAATTTCTTTGTATAAGGAATGAGGTATTGCACTTGCACTAGCACCCATATCACATAAGGCATGATAGCAATGATCTCCTATTTTAACAGAAATAACAGGCATGCCTACAACAGGTCTATGTTTATTTTTAGCATCAGGTCTAGCAATTCTAGCAGCTTCATTGTAGAAGTAAATAACATGCCCATCAATATTATCGGCCAAGAGATCTTTAACCATAGCAATTTTAGGTTCAACTTTTAATTTTCTCAGGGGGTTTAGGTGTCTTAATGTTACTTTTGTTAACCATAGTTGAAACTTTAGCATGATTCTTTATTCTAATAGGGAAAGGTGGTTTCTCAATATAAGCAGCAGGAACAACAAGATCATCATAAGTGATAGTCTTTTATTCAACTTTAATAGGTGCAACTACTTTTACTTCAATGGGAGGATTATATTTAAACCACTTCTCCTTAGGGAGATCAACATGAGTAGCAAATGATTCACAGAAAGAAGCTACTATCTCATAGTCAACTCCATATTTAGTGCTAAATTCACAAAAAGCATCGGTATCCATAAAAGAATTAACACAATCAAACTTAGGTGTTATACCTGACTCCTTACCTTCGCCGAGTTACCAATCTTCAGAGTTGCGTTTAACTCTTTCCAATAAATCCCATTTGAATTCAATAGTCTTCATCATAAAAGAACCAGTACAAGAAGTATCGAGCATGGAGCGATTAGTGACAGAAAGTCGAGCATAAAAATTTTGAATAATAATTTCTCTTAAGAGATCATGATTGGGCCATGAATATAACATTGACTTAAGCCACGCCAAAAATTATATATATAATTATGATCACGATGAACAAGATGCATAGGATAAAACTTCTGATGAAATTCCAATTCCATTGGCTATATTCCCATGATCCCATATCATCACATAGCCTATACCATGTCAATGCATCTCCCTTCAAACATAAAGGGAATACCTTCTTATTTATAACATCCTCAGGCATACCTGCAAGATTAAATAATCCACAAACTTCATCCACATAGATTAAGTGTAAATCGGGATGCAATGTTCCATCTCCTGCAAAAGGATTAGACAGCAGTTTCTCTATCATACCCAAAGGAATTTCAAAGTAAAAAATTTCAGTAGGTTCAGTAGGTTTAGGAGCAACTCTTTTCTCTACTAGTCGGGGCGAAGATACCCCGAACAAGCCCCTCAAAGGATTATGTTCCATAGTAACAAGTGACATTAAATTTCAGCACACTATATAAATTTTTCCGTACCAAATTCCACCTACCAAAGGCGCTTCACTCCCCGGCAACGGCGCCTGAAAAGAGTCTTGATAACCCACAAGTGTAGGGGATCTATCGTAGCTTTTCGATAAGTAAGAGTGTCGAACCCAACGAGGAGCAGAAGGAAATGATAAGCAGTTTTCAGTAAGGTATTCTCTGCAAGCACTGAAATTGTCGGTAACAGAAAGTTTTGTGATAAGGTAATTTGTGACGAGTAGCAAGCAATAAAAGTAAATAAGGTGCAGCAAGATGGCCCAATCCTTTTTGTAGCAAAGGACAAACCTGGACAAACTCTTATATGAAGGAAAGAGCTCCCGAGGACACATGGGAATTATCGTCAAGCTAGTTTTCATCATGTTCATATGATTCGCGCTCGGTACTTTGATAGTTTGATATGTGTGTGGGCCGGTGCTTGGGTACTACCCTTACTTGGACAAGCATCCCACTTATGATTAACCCCTATTGCAAGCATCCGCAACTACAACAGAAGTATTAAGGTAAACCTAACCATAGCATGAAACATATGGATCCAAATTAGCCCCTTACGAAGCAACGCATAAACTAGGGTTTAAGCTTCTGTCACTCTAGCAACCCATCATCTACTTATTACTTCCCAATGCCTCCCTCTAGGCCCAAACAATGGTGAAGTGTCATGTAGTCGATGTTCACATGACACCACTAGAGGGATGACAACATACATCTCATCAAAATATCGAACGAACACCAAATTCACATGACTACTTATAGCAGGACTTCTCCCATGTCCTCAGGAACAAATGTAACTACTCACAAAGCATATTCATGTTCATAATCAGAGGGGTATTAATATGCATAATGTATCTAAACATATGATCTTCCACCAAATAGACCAACTAGCATCAACTACAAGGAGTAACCAACACTACTAGCAACCCACAAGTACCAATCTGAGGTTTGGATACAAGACATGAACTAGGGTTTGGGATGAGATGGTGCTGGTGAAGAGGTTGATGGATATTGACCCCTTCCCAATGATAGGATCGTTGGTGATGACGGTGGTGATGATTTTCCCCTCCCAGAGGGAAGTTTCCTCGGCAGAACAGCTCTGCCGGAGCCCTAGATTGGTTCTGCCAAGGTTCCGCCTTGTGGCAGCGGAGTTTCTTCCCCAAAGCTTGCTTATTATTTTTTTTCTCGGGCGAAAGACCTCATATATCAGAAGATGGGCATCGGAGGGCCACCAGGCAGCCCACGAGGCAGGGGCGCGCTTAAGGGGGTAGGGCGCGCCCCCCACCCTCGTGGCCAGGGTGTGGGCCCCCTCTGGAACTTCTTTCGCCCAATATTTTTATATATTCTGGAAATAACTTCCGTGAGGTTTCAGGAATTTTGGAGCTGTGCAGAATAGGTCTCTAATATTTGCTCCTTTTCCAGCCCAGAATCCCAGCTGCCGGCATTCTCCCTCTTCATATAAACCTTGTAAAATAAGAGAGAATAAGCATAAGTATTGTGACATAATGTGTAATAACAACCCATAATGCAATAAATATCGATATAAAAGCATGATGCAAAATAGACGTATCAACCTGCTAGTTTAAATAATCCACAAACTTCATCCACATAGATTAGGTGCAAATCGGGATGTAATGTTCCATCTCCTGTAAAAGGATTAGCTAGCAGTTTCTCTAACATACCCGAAGGAATTTCAAAGTAAACATTTTCAGTAGGTTCAGTAGTTTGAGGAGCAACTCTTTGCTCTATTTGCCGGGGTGAAGATACCCCGAACAAGCCCCTCAAAGGATTACTTTCCATAGTAACAAGTGACCGTAAATTTCAACACACTATATAAATTTTTCCTTACCAAATTCCACTTAACAAAGGCGCTTCACTCCCCGGCAACGGCGCCGGAAAAGAGTCTTGATGACCCACAAGTATAGGGGGTCTATCTAGTCCTTTCGATAAGTAAGAGTGTCGAACCCAACGAGGAGCAGAAGGAAATGACAAGCAGTTTTCAATAAGGTATTCTCTGCAAGCACTGAAATTATCGGTAATAGATAGTTTTGTGATAAGGTAATTTGTAACGGGTAACAAGTAACAAAAGTAAACAAGGTGCAGCAAGGTGGCCCAATCCTTTTTGTAGCAAAGGGCAAGCCTGGACAAACTCTTATATAAAGGAAAACGCCCCCGAGGACACATGGGAATTATGTCAAGCAAGTTTTCATCATGCTCATATGATTTGCGTTCGTTACTTTGATAATTTGATATGTGGGTGGACCGGTGCTTGGGTACTGCCCTTCCTTGGACAAGCATCCGACTTATGATTAAACCCTCTTGCAAACATCCACAACCACAAAAGAAGTATTAAGGTAAACATAACCATAGCATGAAACATATGGATCCAAATCAGCCCCTTACGAAGTATCGCATAAACTAGGGTTTAAGCTTCTATCACTCTAGCAACCCATCATATACTTATTAATTCCCAATGCCTTCCCCTATGCCCAAATAATGGTGAAGTGTCATGTAGTCGACGTTCACATAACACCACTAGAGGAAAGACAACATCCATCTCATCAAAATATCGAACGAATACCAAATTCACATGACTACTTACAGCAAGACTTCTCCCATGTCCTTGGGAAAAAATGTAACTACTCACAAATCATATTCATGTTCATAATCAGAGGGGTATTAATATGCATAAAGGATCTGAACATATAATCTTCCACCAAATAAACCAACTAGCATCAACTACAAGGAGTAATCAACACTACTAGCAACCTACAGGTACCAATCTGAGGTTTTGAGACAAAGATTGGATACAAGAGATGAACTAGGGTTTGAGAGGACATGGTGATGGTGAAGATGTTGATGTAGATTGACCCCCTCCCGATGAGAGGATCGATGGTGATGACGATGGTGACGATTTCCCCCTCCCCGAGGGATGTTTCCCCGGTAGAACAGCTCTGCCGGAGCCCTAGATTGGTTCCGCCAAGGTTCCGCCTTGAGATGGTGGTACTTCATCCCGAAAGCTTCCTTCTGATTTTTTCTAGGGCAAAATACTTCACATGGCAAAAGATGGGCACCGGAGGCCTGCCAGGGGTCCCACAAGGCAGGGGGCGTGCCCAGGGGGTAGGGCATGCCCCCACCCTCGTGGACGGTGGGTGGACCCCCTCTGGTGCTTTCTTCGCCCAGTATTTTTTGTATATTCCAAAACTGACTTTCATGGAGTTTTAGGACTTTTGGAGTTATGCAGAATAGGTCTCTAATACTTGCTCCTTTTCTAGCCCAGAATTCTAACTGCCGGCATTCTCCCTCTTCATGTAAACCTTGGAAAATTAGAGAGAGAAAAGGCATAAGTATTGTGACATAATGTGTAATAACAATCCATAATGCAATAAATATCAATATAAAAGCATGATGCAAAATGGATGTATCATTGCACAAGCCTGGGAGAGGATGAAATTAATGATACTTAATTGCCCTAATCATGGTTTGAATTTGTGGATGATTATACAAAAAATTATGCCGGATTGAATTTTGCTTCTAGAAATCTTTTAGAATCGGCCACGGGAGGCACTTTTATGGAAATCACTTTAGGAGAAGCTACTAAACTCCTAGACAATATTATGGTTAATTATTCTCAATGGCACACTAAAAGATCCACTAGTAAAAAAGTTCATGCAATTGAAGATATTAATGTTTTGAGTGGAAAGATGGATGAACTTATGAAATTGTTTGCTAATAAAAGTGTTTCTTCCGATCCTAATGATATGCCTTTGTCCACTTTGATTGAGAATAACAATGAATCTAT
Organism: Triticum dicoccoides; assembly: GCF_002162155.2. Taxonomy (NCBI): domain Eukaryota; kingdom Viridiplantae; phylum Streptophyta; class Magnoliopsida; order Poales; family Poaceae; genus Triticum; species Triticum dicoccoides. Next base: position 579,843,874 of record NC_041382.1, on the reverse strand, counting down.
GGATGTGAATTTTTTTGGTAGGAACAATTTTGGTAACACCGCATATAGAGGAAACTTTAATTCTAGCCCGTTTCCTAGTAATTCCTCTAATAATTATGGTAATTCCTACAACAACTCTTATGGAAATTGTAATAAGATTCCCTCTGATTTTGAGATTAGTGTTAAAGAATTTATGAGTTCGCAAAAGAATTTCAATGCTTTGGTTGAAGAAAAATTGCTTAAGATTGATGAGTTGGCTAGGAACGTGGATAGAATTTCTCTTGATGTTGATTATTTGAAACTTAGATCTATAACACCTAAGCATGACATCAATGAGTCTCTCAAGGCCATGAGAATTTCCATTGATGAGTGCAAAGAAAGAACCGCTAGGATGAGTGCTAAAAAAGATTGCTTTGTGAAAGCGTGTTCTTCTAGTTTTCATGATAATAATGATGAAGATCTAAAAGTGATTGATGTATCTCCTATTAAATCTTTGTTTTCCAATATGAATCTTGATAAAGATGGGACTAGAGATGATTCAACTTTAGTTAAAAGGCGTCCCAATGATTCAGAGTTTTTAGATCTTGATGCAAAAATTAATAAAAGTGGGATTGAAGAGGTCAAAACTTTACATAACAATGACCCACTATTTTGGATTTCAACGAATTTAATTATGATAATTCCTCTTTGATAGATTGTATTTCTTGGTTGCAATCCATTTTAAATTCTCTTCATGCTTATGATCAAAATAAATATTTTACTAAACATATCATTGATGCTTTAATGCAATCCCATGAAGAAAAGCTTGAACTAGAAATTTCTATCCCTAGAAAACTTTATGATGAGTGGGAACCTACTATTAAAATTAAGATTAAAGATTATGAATGCTATGCTTTTATGTGATTTGGGTGCTAGTGTTTCCACGATTCCAAAAACTTTGTGTGATGTGCTAGGTTTTCATGAATTTAATGATTGTTCTTTAAATTTGCATCTTGTGGATCCCACCATTAAGATGTTGGAAATATGCCCTAGAGGCAATAATAAAAGCATTATTATTATATTTCCTTGTTCATGATAATTGTCTTTATTCATGCTATAATTGTGTTATCTGGAAATCGTAATACATGTGTGAATAACAGACATCAACATGTCCCTAGTGAGCCTCTAGTTGACTAGCTCGTTGATCAACAGATAGTCATGATTTCCTGACTATGGACACTGGATGTCATTGATAACGAGATCACATCATTAGGAGAATGATCTGATGGACAAGACCCAATCCTAAACATAGCACAAGATCGTATAGTTCGTTTGCTAGAGTTTTCTAATGTCAAGTATCTTTTCCTTAGACCATGAGATCGTGTAACTCCCGGATACTGTAGGAGTGCTTTGGGTATGCCAAACGTCACAACGTAACTGGGTGACTATAAAGGTAGACTGCGGGTATCTCCGAAAGTGTCTGTTGGGTGACATGGATCAAGACTGGGATTTGTCACTCCGTATGACGGAGAGGTATCACTGGGCCCACTCGGTAATGCATCATCATAATGAGCTCAGAGTGACCAAGTGTCTGGTCACGGGATCATGCATTACGGTACGAGTAAAGTGACTTGCCGGTAACGAGATTGAACGAGGTATTGGGATACCGACGATCAAATCTCGGGCAAGTAACATATCGATAGACAAAGGGAATAGCGTACGGGGTTGATTGAATCCTCGACATCGTGGTTCATCCGATGAGATCATCGTGGAGCATGTGGGAGCCAACATGGGTATCCAGATCCCGCTGTTGGTTATTGACCGGAGAGTCGTCTCGGTCATGTCTGCTTGTCTCCCGAACCCGTAGGGTCTACACACTTAAGGTTCGGTTACGCTAGGGTTGTAGGGATATGTATATGCAGTAACCCGAATGTTGTTCGGAGTCCCGGATGAGATCCCGGACGTCACGAGGAGTTCCGGAATGGTCCGGAGGTAAAGATTTATATATGGGAAGTCCTATTTCGGGCATCGGGACAAGTTTCGGGGTTATCGGTATTGTACCGGGACCACCGGAAGGGTCCCGGGGGTCCACCGGGTGGGTCCACCTGTCCCGGGGGGCCACATGGGCTGTAAGGGGGTGCGCCTTGGCCTAATGGGCCAAGGGCACCAGCCCCACATAGGCCCATGCGCCTAGGGTTTAAGGGGACAAGAGTCCTAGGAGGGTAAGGCACCTCCTAGGTGCCTTGGGGGGGAGGGAAACCTCCCCTTGGCCGCCGGCCATAGGAGATTGGATCTCCTAGGCTGCGCACCACCCCCCCTTGGCACCCCTATATATAGTGGGGGAGAGGAGGGACTTCATACCTTGAGTCCTTGGCCTTTGGTTGCCTCCTTCTCCCTCCCCAACACCTCCTCCACCTCCATAGTGCTTAGCGAAGCTCTGCCGGAGTACTGCAGCTCCATCAACACCACGCCGTCGTGCTGCTGCTGGTGCCATCTCCCTCAACCTCTCCTCCCTCCCTTGCTGGATCAAGAAGGAGGAGACGTGGCTGTTCCGTACGTGTGTTGAACGCGGAGGTGCCGTCCGTTCGGCGCTGGTCATCGGTGATTTGGATCACGTCGAGTACGACTACATCATCACCGTTCTTTTGAACGCTTCCGTGCGCGATCTACAAAGGTATGTAGATGCATCTGATCACTCGTTGCTAGATGAACTCCTAGATGATCTTGGTGAAACGAGTAGGAAAATTTTTGTTTTCTGCAACGTTCCCCATCAGTGGCATCATGAGCTAGGTCTATGCGTAGTTCTTCTTGCGCGAGTAGAACACAATTTGTTGTGGGCGTAGATTTGTCAACTTTCTTGCCGTTACTAGTCCTTTCTTGCTTCAGCGGTATTGTGGGATGAAGCGGCCCGGACCAACCTTACACGTACGCTTACGTGAGACCGGTTCCACCGACTAACATGCACTAGTTGCATAAGGTGGCTGGCGGGTGTCTGTCTCTCCCACTTTAGTTGGAGCGGAATCGATGAACAGGGTCCTTATGAAGGGTAAATAGAAGTTGACAAATCACGTTGTGGCTTTAACGTAGGTAAGAAAATGTTCTTGCTAGAACCCTAATTCAGCCACGTAAAACTTGCAACAACAATTAGAGGACGTCTAACTTGTTTTTGCAGCAAGTGGTTTGTGATATGATATGGCCAAAGTTGTGATGAATGATGAATGATCTATATGTGATGTATGAGATGTTCATGCTATTGTAATAGGATTCACGACTTGCATGTCGATGAGTATGACAACCGGCAGGAGCCATAGGAGTTGTCTTTATTCTTTTATATGACCTGCGTGTCATCGAGAAACGCCATGTAAATTACTTTACTTTATTGCTAAACGCGTTAGCCATAGTAGTAGAAGTAATAGTTGGCGAGCAACTTCATGGAGACACGATGATGGAGATCATGATGATGGAGATCATGGTGTCAAGCCGGTAACAAGATGATCATGGAGCCCCAAGATGGAGATCAAAGGAGCTATGTGATATTGGCCATATCATGTCACGTTTATTATTTGATTGCATGTGATGTTTATCATGTTTTGCATCTTGTTTACTTAGAACGACGGTAGTAAATAAGGTGATCCCTCATACTAATTTCAAGAAGTGTTCCCCCTAACTGTGCACCGTTGCGACAGTTCGCTGTTTCAAAACACCACGTGATGATCGGGTGTTTTATTCAGACGTTCACATACAACGGGTGTAAGACAGATTTACACATGCAAACACTTAGGTTGACTTGACGAGCCTAGCATGTACAGACATGGCCTCGGAACACGGAAGACCGAAAGGTCGAGCATGAGTCGTATAGAAGATACGATCAACATGAAGATGTTCACCGATGTTGACTAGTCCGTCTCACGTGATGATCGGACACGGTCTAGTTTAACTCGGATCATGTAATACTTAGATGACTAGAGGGATGTCTAATCTAAGTGGGAGTTCATTAATAATTTGATTAGTTGAACTTAATTATCATGAACTTAGTCTAAAATCTTTGCAATATGTCTTGTAGATCAAATGGCCAACGTAGTCCTCAACTTCAACGCGTTCCTAGAGAAAACTAAGCTGAAAGACGATGGCAGCAACTATACGGACTGGGTCCGGAACCTGAGGATCATCCTCATAGCTGCCAAGAAAGATTATGTCCTACAAGCACCGCTTGGTGACGCACCCGTTCTCCCTGCAGAACAAGATGTTATGAACGCTTGGCAGGCACGTTTCGATGACTACTCCCTCGTTCAGTGCGGCATGCTTTACAGCCTAGAGCCGGGGCTCCAAAAGCGTTTTGAGAGACATGGAGCATATGAGATGTTCGAAGAGCTGAAAATGGTTTTCCAAGCTCATGCCTGGGTCGAGAGATATGAAGTCTCCGACAAATTCTTCAGCTGTAAGATGGAGGAAAACAGTTCTGTCAGTGAGCACATACTCACTATGTCTGGGTTGCATAACCGCTTGACTCAGCTGGGAGTTAATCTCCCGGATGATGCGGTCATTGACAGAATCCTCCAGTCGCTTCCACCAAGCTACAAGAGCTTTGTGATGAACTTCAATATGCAGGGGATGGAAAAGACCATTCCTGAAGTATTTGCTATGCTGAAATCAGCGGAGGTAGAAGTCAGGAAGGAACATCAAGTGTTGATGATCAATAAAACCACTAAGTTCAAGAAAGGCAAGGGTAAAAAGAGCTTCAAGAAGGACGGCAAGGAGGTTGCCGCGCCCGGCAAGCAAGCTGCCAGGAAGAAGCCAAAGAATGGACCCAAGCCCGAAACTGAGTGCTTTTATTGCAAGGGAAGCGGTCACTGGAAGCGGAACTGCCCTAAGTACTTAGCGGATAAGAAGGTCGGCAAAACCAAAGGTATATGTGATATACATGTAATTGATGTGTACCTTACTAGTGCCCGTAGTGGCTCCTGGGTATTTGATACCGGTGCAGTTGCTCACATTTGTAACTCAAAGCAGGGGCTGCGGAATAAGCGGAAACTGGCAAAGGACGAGGTGACGATGCGCGTCGGGAATGGTTCCAAGGTCAATGTGATCGCCGTCGGCACGCTACCTCTGCATCTCCCTTCGGGATTAGTTTTAAACCTTAATAATTGTTATTTAGTGCCAGCTTTGAGCATGAACATTGTATCGGGATCTCGTTTAATTCGAGATGGCTACTCTTTTAAATCTGAGAATAATGGTTGTTCCATTTTTATGAGAGATATGTTTTATGATCATGCTCCTATGGTGAATGGTTTATTCTTTATGAATCTCGAACGTGATGCTACACATGTTCATAATGTGAGTACCAAAAGAAGTAAAGTTGATAATGATAGTCCCACATACTTGTGGCACTGCCGCCTTGGTCACATAGGTGTCAAACGCATGAAGAAGCTCCATGCTGATGGACTTTTAGAGTCTCTTGATTATGAATCATTTGACACGTGCGAACCATGCCTTATGGGTAAAATGACCAAGACTCCGTTCTCAGGAACAATGGAGCGAGCAACCGACTTATTGGAGATCATACATACCGATGTGTGCGGTCCAATGAGTGTTGAGGCTCGCGGTGGCTATCGTTATGTTCTCACCCTCACTGATGACTTAAGTAGGTATGGGTATATCTACTTAATGAAACACAAGTCTGAAACCTTTGAAAAGTTCAAGGAATTTCAGAGTGAGGTTGAAAATCAACGTGACAGGAAAATCAAGTTTCTGCGATCAGATCGTGGAGGAGAATACTTGAGTCACGAGTTTGGCACACACTTAAGAAAATGTGGAATAGTTTCACAACTCACGCCGCCTGGAACACCTCAGCGTAATGGTGTGTCCGAACGTCGTAATCGCACTCTGTTAGATATGGTGCGATCTATGATGTCTCTTACCGATTTACCGCTTTCTTTTTGGGGCTATGCTTTAGAGACTGCCGCATTCACTTTAAATAGGGCTCCATCGAAATCCGTTAAGACGACACCGTATGAATTATGGTTTGGGAAGAAACCTAAGCTGTCGTTTCTAAAAGTTTGGGGATGCGATGCTTATGTCAAGAAACTTCAACCTGAAAAGCTCGAACCCAAATCGGAAAAATGCGTCTTCATAGGGTACCCAAAAGAAACTATTGGGTACACCTTCTACCACAGATCCGAAGGCAAGATCTTTGTTGCCAAGAATGGGTCCTTTCTGGAGAAAGAGTTTCTCTCGAAAGAAGTAAGTGGGAGGAAAGTAGAGCTTGATGAAGTATTGCCTCTTGAACCGGGAAGTGGCGCAACTCAAGAAAATGTTCCTGAGGTGCCAGCACCGACTAGAGAGGAAGTTAATGATAATGATCAAGATACTTCTGATCAAGCTCCTACTGAAATTCGAAGGTCCACAAGGACACGTTCCGCACCAGAGTGGTATGGCAACCCTGTCTTGGAAATCATGTTGTTAGACAACGGTGAACCTTCGAACTATGAAGAAGCGATGGCGGGACCAGATTCCGACAAATGGCTAGAAGCCATGAAATCCGAGATAGGATCCATGTATGAGAACGAAGTATGGACTTTGACTGACTTGCCCGTTGAACGGCGAGCAATAGAAAATAAATGGATCTTTAAGAAGAAGACAGACGCGGATGGTAATGTGACCATCTATAAAGCTCGGCTTGTCGCTAAGGGTTATCGACAAGTTCAAGGGGTTGACTACGATGAGACTTTCTCACCGGTAGCGAAGCTGAAGTCCGTCCGAATCATGTTAGCAATTGCCGCATTCTATGATTACGAAATATGGCAAATGGACGTCAAAACGGCATTCCTTAATGGTTTCCTTAAGGAAGAACTGTATATGATGCAGCCGGAAGGTTTTGTCGATCCTAAGAATGCTGACAAAGTGTGCAAGCTCCAACGCTCGATTTATGGGCTGGTGCAAGCATCTCGGAGTTGGAACATTCGCTTTGATGAGATGATCAAAGCGTTTGGGTTTACACAGACTTATGGAGAAGCCTGCGTTTACAAGAAAGTGAGTGGGAGCTCTGTAGCATTTCTCATATTATATGTAGATGACATACTTTTGATGGGAAATGATATAGAACTCTTGGACAGCATCAAGGCCTACTTGAATAAAAAAATTTCAATGAAGGACCTTGGAGAAGCTGCTTATATATTAGGCATCAAAATCTATAGAGATAGATCGAGACGCCTCATAGGTCTTTCACAAAGCACATACCTTGATAAGATATTGAAGAAGTTCAATATGGATCAATCCAAGAAGGGGTTCTTGCCTGTGTTGCAAGGTATGAAATTGAGCTCAGCTCAATGTCCGACCACGGCAGAAGATATAGAAGAGATGAGCGTCATCCCCTATGCCTCAGCCATAGGTTCTATTATGTATGCCATGCTGTGTACCAGACCTGATGTTAACCTTGCCATCAGTTTGGTAGGAAGGTACCAAAGTAATCCCGGCAAGGAACACTGGACAGCGGTCAAGAATATCCTGAAGTACCTGAAAAGGACTAAGGAAATGTTTCTCGTTTATGGAGGTGACGAAGAGCTCGTCGTAAAGGGTTACGTCGACGCTAGCTTCGACACAGATCTGGATGACTCTAAGTCACAAACCGGATACGTGTATATTTTGAATGGTGGGGCAGTAAGCTGGTGCAGTTGCAAGCAAAGCGTCGTGGCGGGATCTACATGTGAAGCGGAGTACATGGCAGCCTCGGAGGCAGCACATGAAGCAATATGGGTGAAGGATTTCATCACCGACCTAGGAGTCATACCCAATGCGTCGGGGCCGATCAAGCTCTTCTGTGACAACACTGGAGCTATTGCACTTGCCAAGGAGCCCAGGTTTCACAAGAAGACAAGGCACATCAAGCGTCGCTTCAACTCCATTCGTGAAAATGTTCAAGATGGAGACATAGAGATTTGTAAAGTACATACGGACCTGAATGTAGCAGATCCGTTGACTAAACCTCTCCCTAGAGCAAAACATGATCAACACCAGAATTCCATGGGTGTTCGATTCATCACAATGTAACTAGATTATTGACTCTAGTGCAAGTGGGAGACTGTTGGAAATATGCCCTAGAGGCAATAATAAAAGCATTATTATTATATTTCCTTGTTCATGATAATTGTCTTTATTCATGCTATAATTGTGTTATCTGGAAATCGTAATACATGTGTGAATAACAGACATCAACATGTCCCTAGTGAGCCTCTAGTTGACTAGCTCGTTGATCAACAGATAGTCATGATTTCCTGACTATGGACACTGGATGTCATTGATAACGAGATCACATCATTAGGAGAATGATGTGATGGACAAGACCCAATCCTAAACATAGCACAAGATCGTATAGTTCGTTTGCTAGAGTTTTCTAATGTCAAGTATCTTTTCCTTAGACCATGAGATCGTGTAAATCCCGGATACTGTAGGAGTGCTTTGGGTATGCCAAACGTCACAACGTAACTGGGTGACTATAAAGGTAGACTGCGGGTATCTCCGAAAGTGTCTGTTGGGTGACATGGATCAAGACTGGGATTTGTCACTCCGTATGACGGAGAGGTATCACTGGGCCCACTCGGTAATGCATCATCATAATGAGCTCAGAGTGACCAAGTGTCTGGTCACGGGATCATGCATTACGGTACGAGTAAAGTGACTTGCCGGTAACGAGATTGAACGAGGTATTGGGATACCGACGATCGAATCTCGGGCAAGTAACATATCGATAGACAAAGGGAATAGCGTACGGGGTTGATTGAATCCTCGACATCGTGGTTCATCCGATGAGATCATCATGGAGCATGTGGGAGCCAACATGGGTATCCAGATCCCGCTGTTGGTTATTGACCGGAGAGTCGTCTCGGTCATGTCTGCTTGTCTCCCGAACCCGTAGGGTCTACACACTTAAGGTTCGGTTACGCTAGGGTTGTAGGGATATGTATATGTAGTAACCCGAATGTTGTTCGGAGTCCCGGATGAGATCCCGGACGTCACGAGGAGTTCCGGAATGGTCCGGAGGTAAAGATTTATATATGGGAAGTCCTGTTTCGGGCATCGGGACAAGTTTCGGGGTTATCGTATTGTACCGGGACCACCGGAAGGGTCCCGGGGGTCCACCGGGTGGGTCCACCTGCCCCGGGGGGCCACATGGGCTGTAAGGGGGTGCGCCTTGGCCTAATGGGCCAAGGGCACCAGCCCCACATAGGCCCATGTGCCTAGGGTTTAAGGGGACAAGAGTCCTAGGAGGGTAAGGCACCTCCTAGGTGCCTTGGGGGGGAGGGAAACCTCCCCTTGGCCGCCGGCCATAGGAGATTGGATCTCCTAGGCTGCGCACCACCCCCCCTTGGCACCCCTATATATAGTGGGAGAGAGGAGGGACTTCATACCTGAACGCCCTGGCCTTTGGTTGCCTCCTTCTCCCTCCCCAACACCTCCTCCACCTCCATAGTGCTTAGCGAAGCTCTGCCGGAGTACTGCAGCTCCATCAACACCACGCCGTCGTGCTGCTGCTGGTGCCATCTCCCTCAACCTCTCCTCCCTCCCTTGCTGGATCAAGAAGGAGGAGACATGGCTGTTCCGTACGTGTGTTGAACGCGGAGGTGCCATCCGTTCGGCGCTGGTCATCGGTGATTTGGATCACGTCGAGTACGACTACATCATCACCGTTCTTTTGAACGCTTCCGTGCGTGATCTACAAAGGTATGTAGATGCATCTGATCACTCGTTGCTAGATGAACTCCTAGATGATCTTGGTGAAACGAGTAGGAAAATTTTTGTTTTCTGCAACGTTCCCCATCATAAGAAACCTATGGGAAGAATTAATGATGTTCTTATTGTTGCAAATAGGAATTATGTGCTCGTAGATTTCATTGTTCTTGATATAGATTGCAATCCTACATGTCCTATTATTCTTGGTAGACCTTTCCTTAGAACGATTGGTGCAATTATTGACATGAAAGAAGGAAATATTATATTCCAATTTCTGTTAACGAAAGGCATGGAACACTTTCCTAGGAAGAAAATTAAATTACCTTATGAACTATTATGAGAGCCACTTATGGATTGCATACCAAAGATGGCAATACCTAGATCTATTCTTGCTTTTATGCCTAGCTAGGGGCGTTAAACGATAGCGCTTGTTGGGAGGCAACCCAATTTTATTTTTGTTCTTCACTTTTTGTTACTGTTTAGTAATAAATAATTTATCTAGCCTCTGTTATGATTGTGTTTTTTATGTTTTAATTAGTGTTTGTGCCAAGTAAAGCCTTAAGGATCTTCTTGGGTGATTGTTGTTTGATCTTGCTGATAAAAACAGAAAGTATGCGCTCACAAAAATAATTTTCAGTTTTTACCAGAGAGCGATAAAATACCAATTCCAACTGCAATAGATCAATATATAAATTTTCCTGGTCGTCCTAATTTTTAAGAATTTTTGGAGTTACATAAGTATTTGAAACCTACATATTGGTACTGCAGACTGTTCTGTTTGTGA
>NC_041382.1:579820567-579833080 GCF_002162155.2 Triticum dicoccoides | reverse complement strand
TAATACAGTATTTTTAACACCAATATAAATAAATAATGAGTTAATTACAGTACTTTAAAGTGGTGGTTTATTTTCTTATACTAATGGAGCTCACGATATTTTCTGTTGAGTTTTGTGTTGTGAAGTTTTCAAGCTTTTGGGTAAAGATTTGATGGATTTTAGAAAAAGGAGTGGCAAGAGCCTAAGCTTGGGGATGCCCAAGGCACTGCAAGGTAAAATTCAAGGACAACCAAAAGCCTAAGCTTGGGGATGCCCCGGATGGCATCCCCTCTTTCGTCTTCGTCTATCGGTAACTTTACTTGAGGCTATATTTTTATTCACCACATGATATTTGTTTTTCTTGGAACGTCTTGTATGATTTGAGTCTTTGATTTTTAGTTTACCACAATCATCCTTGATGTACACACCTTTTGGGAGAGACACGCATGAATCGGAATTTATTAGAATACTCTATGTGCTTCACTTATATCTTTTGAGCTATACAATTTTGCTCTAGTGATTCACTTATATCTTTTTAGAGCACAGTGGTGATTTTATTTTATTGAAATTATTGATCTCTCATGTTTCACTTATATTATTTTGAGAGTGTTTTATAACAGCATGGTAATTTGCTTTGGTTATAAAACTAGTCCTAATATGATGGGCATCCAAGTTGGGTATAATAAAAACTTGCATATAAAGTGCGTTGAATAGTAGGAGAAGTTTGATACTTGATGATTGTTTTGAGACATGAGGGTGGTGATATTAGAGTCATGCTAATGGGGTGATTGTGAATTTGGAAATACTTGTGTTGAGGTTTGCAAGTCCCGGAGCATGCACGTATGGTAACCGTTGTGTGACAAATTTGAAGCATGGGGTATTTTCTGATTGTCTTCCTTAAGAGTGGCGGTCGGGGATGAGCGATGGTCTTTTCCTACCAATCTATCCCCCTAGAAGCATGCGTGTAGTGCTTGGTATTTGATGACTTGTAGTTTTTTGCAATAAGTATGTGAGTTCTTTATGACTAATGTTGAGTTTATGGATTATACGCACTCTCACCCTTCCACCACTTTTAGCCTCTCTAGTACCGTACAACTTTCGCCGGTACCATAAACCCACCATTTACCTTCCTCAAAGAGCCACCATACCTACATATTATGGCATTTCTATAGCCATTCCGAGATATATTGCCATGCAACTTTCCACCATTCCGTTTATTATGACACGATCCATCATTGTCATATTGCCTTGCATGATCGTGTAGTTGACATCGTATTTGTGGCAAATCCACCATTCATAACTTTTTATACATGTCACTCTCGATTCATTGCACATCCCGGTACACCACCGGAGGCATGCATATAGAGTCATATTTTTGTTCTAACTATCGATTTGTAATCTTTGAGTTGTAAATAAATAGAAGTGTGATGATCGTCAGTATTAGAGCATTGTCCCATGTGAGGAAATAAAAAAAGGCCAAATAAAAAAAGAAGGCCCAAAAAAGAGAGAAAGAAAAAAAAGGAAAAATGATAGAAAAAGAGAGAAGGGACAATGCTACTATCTTTTTTCCACACTTGTGCTTCAAAGTAGCACCGTGATCTTCATGATAGAGAGTCTCTTATTTTGTCACTTTCATATACTAGTGGGAAATTTTCATTATAGAACTTGGCTTGTATATTCCAACAATGGGCTTCCTCAAATGCCCTAGGTCTTCGTGAGCAAGCAAGTTGGATGCACACCCACTTAGTTTCTTTTGTTGAGCTTTCATACATTTATAGCTCTAGTGCATCTGTTGCATGGAAATCCCTACTCACTCACATTGACATCTATTGATGGCCATCTCCATAGCCCATTAATACGCCTAGTTGATGTGAGACCATCTTCCTCCTTTTTGTCCTCTCCACAACCACCACCCTATTCCACCTATAGTGCTATGTCCATGGCTCGCACTCATGTATTGCGTGAAAGTTGAAAAGATTTGAGATTACTAAAGTATGAAACAATTGCTTGGCTTGTCATCGGGGTTGTGCATGATTTGAGTATTTTGTGTGACGAAGATGGAGCATGACCAAACTATATGATTTTGTAGGGATGATATTTCTTTGGCCATATTATTTTGAGAGGACATAATTACTTTGTAAGTATGCTTGAAGTATTATTATTTTTATGCCAATAAACTTTTGTCTTGAATCTTTCGGATCTGAACATTCATGCCAAAATAAAGAAAATTACATTGATAAATATGTTAGGTAGCATTCCACATAAAAAATTCTGTTTTTATCATTTACCTACTCGAGGACGAGCAGGAATTAAGCTTGCGGATGCTTGATACGTCTCCAACGTATCTATAATTTTTTATTGTTCCATACTATTATATTATCTATTTTGGATGATTAATGGGCTTTAATATGCTCTTTTATATTATTTTTTGGACTAACCTATTCACCGGAGGCCCAGTGCCAGTTTCTGTTTTTTTGCCTATTTTAGTGTTTCGTAAAAAAGGAATACCAAACGGAATCCAAATGGAATGAAACCTTCGTGATGATCTTTCTTGGACCGAAAGCAAACCAGGAGACTTGGAGTGGAAGTCTGGAACTCCGTGAGGCGTCCAGGAGATAGGAGGGCGCGCCTAGGGGGTGTAGGCATGCCCCCACCCTCGTGGGCCCCATGGAGCTCCACCGACGTACTGCTTTCACCTATATATACTCTTATACCCTAAAAACATCAAGGGGTCAAGAAACCACTTTTCCACCGCCGCAACCTTCCATACCCACAAGATCCCATCTTGGGCCCTTTTCCGGCAATCTGCGGAGGGGGAATTGGTCACGGAGGGCTTCTACATCAACACCATAGCCTCTCCGATGAAGCATGGGTAGTTTACCACAGACCTTCGGGTCCATAGTTATTATCTAGATGGCGTCTTCTCTCTCTCTGATCTTCAATACAAAGTTCTCCTCGATGTTCTTGGAGATCTATTCGATGTAATACTCTTTTGCGGTGTGTTTGTCGAGATCTGATGAATTGTGGGTTTATGAACTTGATTATCTATGAATATTATTTGGTTCATCTCTGAATTCTTATATGCATGATTTGATATCTTTGCAAGTCTCTTCGAATTATCGGTTTAGTTTGGCCTACTAGATTGATCTTTCTTGCAATGGGAGAAGTGCTTAGCTTTGGGTTCAATCTTGCGGTGTCCTTTCCCAGTGACAGTAGGGGCAGCAAGGCACGTATTGTATTGTATTGTATTGTTGCCATCGAGGATAAAAAGATGGGGTTTATATCATATTGCTTGAGTTTATCCCTCTACATCATGTCATCTTGCTTAATGCGTTACTCAGTTCTTATGAACTTAATACTCTAGATGCATGCTGGATAGCAGTCGATGTGTGGAGTAATAGTAGTAGATGCAGAATCGTTTCGATCTACTTGACACGGACGTGATGCCTATGTTCATGATCATTGCCTTAGATATATTCATAACTATGCACTTTTCTATCAATTGCTCGGCAGTAATTTGTTCACCCACCGTAATACATGCTATCATGAGAGAAGCCACTAGTGAAACCTATGGCCCCCGGGTTATCAGCATTTTGGGAATGGGGGTCCCCAGACTTGCCTGCCTGCGGCCCACGGCGTGGCTTTGCTAGCAGGCCTGTACATCCTATCTTCATCAACAAGGCACTCACACTACAAAAAAAGACACATCCGTGACATTTTGGGCCGACCGAAAAAATTTCTGTCATACATATGATACTTCTATGACGATAATTGTGACAAAACCCGGTATCATCATAGATGTGGTGGGCTCCTACTTCTATGACAAAAAATCATGACAGAAAATGGGCTTTTCATCCTGGCCGGGCCGGAGACGCAGCTACATGACATTCTTTGGGCCGTCCATGCTGGAAAAAACCGTGGTAGAAGCGAGGGGGAGGAAAATTTCGGGGAGTTCCGGTTACGGTGGGAGGTCGGGGCCGAGCGATGCGTGTTTCTCCCATACACATACGCGCGTGTGTGCGAGGCGTTGGCTCTAACTGAACCCGAGCGAGGCGTTGGGCTCTAACTGAACCCGAGCGATTGCACTGCAGGCTATGATACGTCTCCAACGTATCTATAATTTTTGATTGTTCCATGCTATTATATTATCAACTTTGGACGTTTATGGGCTTTATTATGCAATTTTATATCATTTTTGGGACTAACCTATTAACCTAGAGCCCACTGCCAGTTTTTGTTTTTACCTTGTTTTAGAATATCACAGAAAAGGAAATTCAAACGGAGTCCAATTAACCTGAGACTTCATGGAACTTATTTTTGGATCAGAAGAGGCCCAGAAGACTTGGAGTCCACGTAAGGGAAACTTCGAGGAGCCACGAGGTAGGGGGCCCCCCCGGCATGCCCTCCACCCTCGTGGGCCCCTCGTGGCTCCCCTGACGTACTTCTTCCTCCTATATATCTCCATATACCCTAAAAACATCCGGGAGCACAATAGATCGAGAGTTCCGCCGTCAGAAGCCTCCGTAACCATCGAAAGCCAATCTAGACCCGTTCCGGCACCCTGCCGGAGGGGCAATCCCTCTCCGGTGGTCATCTTCATCATCCTGGTGCTCTCCATGACGAGGAGGGAGTAGTTCTCCCTCGGGGCTGAGGGTATGTACCAGTAGCTATGTGTTTGATCTCTCTCTCTCGTGTTCTTGAGGTGATACGATCTTGATGTATCGCGAGCTTTGCTATTATAGTTGGATCTTATGTTTCTCCTCCCCACTACTCTTTTGTAATGAATTGAGTTTCCCCTTTGAAGTTATCTTATCGGATTGAGTCTTTAAAGATTTGAGAACACTTGATGTATGTCTTGCCGTGCGTATCTGTGGTGACAATGGGATATCACGTGATTCACTTGATTTATGTTTTGGTGATCAACTTGCGGGTTACGCCCATGAACCTATGCATAGGGGTTGGCACACGTTTTGTCGTGATTCTCCGGTAAAAACTTTGGGGCACTCTTTGAGGTTCTATCTATTAGTTGAATAGATGAATCTGAGATTGTGTGACGCATATCGTATAATCATACCCACGGATACTTGAGGTGACATTGGAGTATCTAGGTGACATTAGGGTTTTGGTTGATTTGTGTCTTAAGGTGTTATTCTAGTACGAACTCTAGGGCTGTTTGTGACACTTCTAGGAATAGCCCAACGGATTGATTGGAAAGAATAACTTTGAGGTGGTTTCCTACCCTACCATAATCTCTTCGTTTGTTCTCCGCTATTAGTGACTTTGGAGTGACTCTTTGTTGCATGTTGAGGGATAGTTATATGCTCCAATTATGTTATTATTGTTGAGGGAACTTGCACTAGCGAAAGTATGAACCCTAGGCCTTGTTTCAACGCATTGCAATACCGTTTACGCTCACTTTTATCATTTGTTACCTTGCTGTTTTTATATTTTCAGATTACAAAAACTATTAGCTACTATCCATATTGCACTTGTATCACCATCTCTTCGCCGAACTAGTGCACCTATACAATTTACCATTGTATTGGGTGTTTTGGGGACACAAGAGACTCTTTGTTATTTGGTTGCAGGGTTGCTTGAGAGAGACCATCTTCATCCTACGCCTCCTACGGATTGATAAACCTTAGGTCATCCACTTGAGGGAAATTTGCTACTGTCCTACAAACCTCTGCACTTGGAGGCCCAACAACGTCTACAAGAAGAAGGTTATGTAGTAGACATCAAGCTCTTTTCTGGCGCCGTTGCCGGGGAGGTGAGTGCTTGAAGGTATATCTTTAGATCTTGCAATCGAATCTTTTTGTTTCTTGTTTTATCACTAGTTTAGTTTATAAAAGAAAACTATAAAAAATGGAATTGAGTTTGTCTCATATGCTTCACCTTTTTAATATCTTTCGTAAGTATGATGGAAAGGAAAATTATGCTCAAATGCTAGAATAAGAATTACATAGAATGCTTGGCATAAAATATGTGAATGATGAGCATGATTGCAATGTTGTTAGTACGAATTCTTTGAATATCCATGTCAATTTTTGTGGAGTACATTGGGTTTGTAAGTACACACCAAATAGGGAAGATAGATATTGGAAGAGGCATAAGTACTTAGAAACTAAATTGTTGCAAGAAAGGCTAGATGATTGTGCTAAAAATTTAAATTTTCTTAGCCGTACTTGTGGACTTTGCAATGAAAGTGGTCATTTAGCTATCCGATGCAAATTGTTTCATGATCTAATCATGTCCAAAAATTGTGATGAGTTGATTTCCCTTGCACATTATAATGAACTTAGCTTGCTTATGGGTTGCAAAGAAATGAAACATATAACTAACCATCTTCCAGAATTTGCCCGTTATAAAGTTCTTGGATTTGATCTAGAGGAAATTTATATGTATTGTGCGGTGAATTGTAGTGAAAATCCTTATATTGCCAACTATATAAAGAAAAGAAAACAAATAGAAGATGAAGAGAATACTAATGAAAGGGAAGAGACTTCCCAATATCCTCCTATTATTTCTTATGATGAATCAGGTAACGAGGAGGAGCCTCCTATTCAACGAATCTCATTAATAAGGAGCTCCAAAAGAGGATTGAACCCACACATGATGTGGTGAAGAAGAAGAAAAGAAAAAGGAAGAGAGGTAAAAAGATATATCCCCCAAATAATTCTGCTCCTATTATTATTGTGCCTCATGAAAATATAATTGTGGAAGATAATGATACTTCTTATGATCTTGAAAATCTTTTTGGCACTTGCTTGGAAGAATATGATAATTGCTATACTATTGGTGCTATCCATACTATTAATGATGAGAGTGATTATGCCTATGATATGAAAAGGCCCAAGCTTGGGGATGCTATGTTTGATGAAGATGATGTTTTTGAGAATATATTTGCTGCAATTAATGTTTGTCCCAAGCTTGGGGAAGCTATGTTTAATGACGATATTTTTAGTCTCCCAAGTTTTGATATGCAAATTTATAATGATGATAGCATGCCTCCTACTTATGATGATTATTGTGATGATACTTATGCTATAAAAAGTAGTTATTATATTTATAAAACTTTTCATCATTATGGTTACCCCTTTTCTGAACATTACTCTTTTAATGCGGAAACAATTTATAGTATTCGAGTTTCTTATGATACTCCCACTATTCCGAATAAGAAGAATTTTGCTTATGTGGAGAGTAATAAAATTTATATGCTTGTAGATCATGAAAAAAATGATTTAGGTGCTGGTTATATTGTTGAATTCATTCATGATGCTACTGAAAAATTATTATGAGGGAGGAATATATGCTTGTAGGAATTGCAATAATATCAAGTTTCCTCTCTATGTGTTGAAAATCTTGAAGTTATGCTTGTTTTGCTTTCCTATGCTAGTTGATTATTGTTCCCATAAATTGTTTGCTCACAAAATCCCTATGCATAGGAAATGGGTTAGACTTAAATGTGTTAGCAATATTCTTCATGATGCTCTCTTTATGTTTCAATTCTTATCTTTTATGTGAGCATCATTGAAATCATCATGCCTAGCTAGGGGCGTTAAACGATAGCGCTTGTTGGGAGGCAACCCAATTTTATTATTTTTCCTTGATTTTTTCCTGTTTAGTAATAAATAATTCATCTAGCCTCTGTTTAGATGTGTTTTTATGCTTTTAATTAGTGTTTGTGCCAAGTAGAACCTTTGGGAAGACTTGGGAGAAGTCTTGTTGATCATGCTGTAAAGAACAGAAACTTTAGCGCTCACAAGAATTGCTGCCATCTTTATTTGGAAAGTGATATTTAGTTAATTATTTTTTCAGATGATTAATAGATAAATTCCTCAGGTCCAGAAATTTATTTGAGAATTTTATGAGTTCCAGAAGTATACGTTTGATTCAGATTACTACATACTGTTCTGTTTTTGACAGATTCTGTTTTTCATGTGTTGTTTACTTATTTTGATGAATCTATGGCTAGTAAAATAGTTTATAAACCATAGAGAAGTTGGAATACAGTGGGTTTAACACCAATATAAATAAAGAATGAGTTCATTACAGTACCTTGAAGTGGTGTTTTGTTTTCTTTCGCTAACGGAGCTCACGAGTTTTCTACTTTAAGTTTTGTGTTGTGAAGTTTTCAAGTTTTGGGTAAAGATTTGATGGACTATGGAATAAGGAGTGACAAGAGCGTAAGTTTGGGGATGCCCAAGGCACACCAAGGTAATATTCAAGGACAACCAAAAGCCTAAGATTGGGGATGCCCCGGAAGGCATCCCCTCTTTCTTCTTCGTTCATCGGTAACTTTACTTGGAGCTATATTTTTATTTACCACATGATATGTGTTTTGCTTGGAGCGTCATTTTATTTTATTTAGTTTTGCTTGTTGTTTGAATAAAATACCAATATCTGAAATTATTAAATGTTAGAGAGTCTTCATATAGTTGCAGAATTATTCGACTACCCATTGATCTTCACTTATATCTTTCGAAGTAGTTTGTTGTTGCTCTAGCGCTTCACTTATATCTTTTTAGAGAACGGTGGTGGTTTTATTTTGTAGAAATAGATGAACTCTCATGATTCACTTATATAATTTTGAGACTCTTTAGAACAGCATGGTAGTTTGCTTTGGTTATGAAACTAGTCCTAATATGATGGGCATCCAAGAGGGATATAATAAAAACTTTCATATGGAGTGCATTGAATACTAAGAGAAGTTTGATACTTGATGATTGTTTTGAGATATGAGGATGGTAATATTAGATTCATGCTAGTTCAGTAGTTGTGAATTTGAGAAATACTTGTGTTGAAGTTTGTGATTCCCGTAGCATGCACGTATGGTGAACCGTTATGTGATGAAGTCGGAGCATGATTTATTTATTGATTGTCTTCCTTATGAGTGGTGGTCGGGGACGAGCGATGGTCTTTTCCTACCAATCTATCCCCCTAGGAGCATGCGCGTAGTACTTTGTTTCGATAACTAATAGATTTTTGCAATAAGTATGTGAGTTCTTTATGACTAATGTTGAGTCCATGGATTATACGCACTCTCACCCTTCCACCATTGCTAGCCTCTCTAGTACCGCGCAACTTTCGCCGGTACCTTAAACCCACCATATACCTTCCTCAAAGCAGCCACCATACCTACCTATTATGGCATCTCCATAGCCATTCCGAGATATATTGCCATGCAACTTTCCACCGTTCTGTTATTATGACACGCTTCATCATTGTCATACTGCTTTACATGATCATGTAGTTGACATCGTATTTGTGGCAAAGCCACCGTTCATAATTCTTCCATACATGTCACTCATGAGTCATTACACATCCCGGTACACCGCCGGAGGCATTCATATAGAGTCATATCTTGTTCTAAGTATCGCGTTGTAATTCTTGAGTTGTAAGTAAATAAAAGTGTGATGATCATCATTATTAGAGCATTGTCCCAGTGAGGAAAGGATGATGGAGACCATGATTCCCCCACAAGTCGGGATGAGACTCCGGACGAAAATAAATAAATAAAAGAGGCCAAAGAAGCCTAAATAAAAAAAGAGAAAAAAATAGGCCATAAAAAAGAGAAAGGCCCAAATAAAAAAATGAGAGAAAAAGAGAGAAGGGGCAATGCTACTATCCTTTTACCACACTTGTGCTTCAAAGTAGCACCATGATCTTCATGATAGAGAGTCTCCCATGTTATCACTTTCATATACTAGTGGGCATTTACATTATAGAACTTGGCTTGTATATTCCAATGATGGGCTTCCTCAAAATGCCCTAGGTCTTCGTGAGCAAGCAAGTTGGATGCACACCCACTAGTTTCTTTTGTTGAGCTTTCTTACACTTATAGCTCTAGTGCATCCGTTGCATGGCAATCCCTACTCACTCACATTGATATCTATTGATGGGCATCTCCATAGCCCGTTGATAAGCCTAGTTGATGTGAGACTATCTTCTCCCTTTTTATCTTTTCCACAACCACCATTCTATTCCACCTATAGTGCTATGTCCATGGCTCACGCTCATGTATTGCGTGAAGATTGAAAAAGTTTGAGAACATCAAAAGTATGAAACAATTGCTTGGCTTGTCATCGGGGTTGTGCATGATTTAAATATGTTGTGTGGTGAAGATGGAGCACAGCCAGACTATATGATTTTGTAGGGATATCTTTCTTTGGCCATGTTATTTTGAGAAGACATGATTGCTTTGTTAGTATGCTTGAAGTATTATTATTTTTATGTCAATATTAAACTTTTGTCTTGAATCTTATGGATCTGAATATTCTTGCCACAATAAAGAAGAAATACATGATGAATATGTTAGGTAGCATTCCACATCAAAAATTCTGTTTTTGTCATTTACCTACTCGAGGACGAGCAGGAATTAAGCTTGGGGATGCTGATACGTCTCCAACGTATCTATAATTTTTGATTGTTCCATGCTATTATATTATCAACTTTGGATGTTTATGTGCTTTATTATGCACTTTTATATCATTTTTGGGACTAACCTATTAACCCAGACCCCAGTGCCAGTTTCTGTTTTTACCTTGTTTTAGAATATAGCAGAAAAGGAAAATCAAATGGAGTCCAATTGACCTGAAACTTCACGAAACTTATTTTTGGATCAGAAGAAGCCCAGAAGACTTGGAGTCCACGTAAGGGAAGCTTCAAGGAGGCCACGAGGTAGGGGGGCGCACCCACCCCCCTGGGCGCGCCCTCCACCCTCGTGGGCCCCTCGTGGCTTCCCTGACGTACTTCTTCCTCCTATATATCTCCATATACCCTAAAAACATCCGGGAGCACAATAGATCGGGAGTTCCACCACCAGAAGCCTCCGTAGCCACTGAAAGCCAATCTAGACCCATTCTGGCACCCTGCCGGAGGGGCAATCCCTCTCTGGTGGCCATATTCATCATCTCGGTGCTCTCCATGATGAGGAGGGAGTAGTTCTCCCTCGGGGCTGAGGGTATGTACCAGTAGCTATGTGTTTGATCTCTCTCTCTCTCTCGTGTTCTTGAGGTGATACGATCTTGATGTATCGCGAGCTTTGCTATTATAGTTGGATCTTATGTTTCTCCTCCCCTCTACTCTTTTGTAATGAATTGAGTTTCCCTTTTGAAGTTATCTTATCGGATTGAGTCTTTAAAGATTTGAGAACACTTGATGTATGTCTTGTCGTGCGTATCTGTGGTGACAATGGGATATCACGTGATTCACTTGATGTATGTTTTGGTGATCAACTTGCGGGTTCCGCCCATGAACCTATGCATAGGGGTTGGCACATGTTTTCGTCGTGATTCTCCAGTAGAAACTTTGGGGCACTCTTTGAGGTTCTATGTGTTGGTTGAATAGATGAATCTGAGATTGTGTGACGCATATCGTATAATCATACCCACGGATACTTGAGGTGACATTGGAGTATCTAGGTGACATTAGGGTTTTGGTTGATTTGCGTCTTAAGGTGTTATTCTAGTACGAACTCTAGGGCTGTTTGTGGCACTTATAGGAATAGCCCAACGGATTGATTGGAAAGAATAACTTTGAGGTGGTTTCGCACCCTACCATAATCTCTTTGTTTGTTCTCCGCTATTAGTGACTTTGGAGTGACTCTTTGTTGCATGTTGAGGGATAGTTATATGATCCAAGTATGTTATTATTGTTGAGGGAACTTGCACTAGCGAAAGTATGAACCCTAGGCCTTGTTTCAACACATTGCAATACCGTTTATGCTGACTTTTATCATTTGTTACCTTGCTGTTTTTATATTTTCAGATTACAAAAACTATTATCTACTATCCATATTGCACTTGTATCACCACCATCTCTTTGCCGAACTAGTGCACCTATACAATTTACCATTGTATTGGATGTGTTGGGGACACAAGAGACTCTTTGTTATTTGGTTGCAGGGTTGCTTGAGAGGGACCATCTTCATCCTACGCCTCCTACGGATTGATAAACCTTAGGTCATCCACTTGAGGGAAATTTGCTACTGTCCTACAAACCTCTGCACTTGGAGGCCCAACAATGTCTACAAGAAGAAGGTTGTGTAGTAGACATCAGGCTACGTGTTACTGAACCCAAGCGATCGATCGATGGCTGTTAACTGAACCCGATCGAGCGATTCCTTCGCTACTGCTGCTAACTAAAGCCGATCGATTGGATGAACAGTGAGCGTTGCGGGGGGTGGGGGTGGATGAACAGTGAGCGGTGGCGTTGCCTCTGGAAGAACAGGACCCCGTGGCGTGGAGGGCTGGATGAACAGTAGACGGTGGAGGGGTGCCCGTGGAGGGGTGGTTGAACAGGACCCCGTGGTGTGGAGGGCTGGATGAACAGTAAACGGTGGAGTGGTTCCCGTGGAGGGGTGGTTGAACAGTAGCCGGTGGAGTAGCACGCGGTGGAGGATGGATGAACAGGAGCCCCTGGAGGCTGGAGGAGGTCGATGGTGGAGATGAACAGTATCCCGTGGAGTCCCGTTTTGCGGTACGCCACACCCCTCCCGATGAACAGGACCCCCGTTTCGACCGTAGGAGGTCC
>NC_041382.1:579771846-579820310 GCF_002162155.2 Triticum dicoccoides | reverse complement strand
GCCACACCCTCCCGATCAACAGGACCCCCATTTCGACCGTAGGAGGTCCGTTTTGCGGTACGCCACACCCCTCCCGATCAACAGGACCCCCGTTTCGACCGTAGGAGGTCCGTTTCCTCCGTTTTGCGGTACGCCACACCCCTCGCGATCAACAGGACCCCGTTCCGAACGTAGGAGGTCCGTTTCCTCCGTTTTGCGGAATGCCAGGCCTCATTTCCATCGCCTGTTCCGTCCAAGCCCTCCCGATGAACATGACCACGCATTCCGTTTTGACCCAGCCGGTTGGCTCCCACGCGTTCCGTTGCCTCCTGATGAACACGACGCATTCCGTTGCCTCCCCATGAACACGACGCATTCTGTTGCCTCCCCATGAACATGACGCATTCCGTTGCCTCCCCATGAACACAACGATGACGTTGTTTCTCCGTTTCGACCCAGCCATGTACACGAGCCCTGGCCGTACGTATGCGCGAGTAGGCGTTCGAGACCCCGCCCGTATGTACACATACGTGGCCGTATTTTCTTTCTTGCACCCTGGCCGTTGTACGTACATGTACATGCTACATGCGCGCCTCTACTACGACACGTGCGTGCCTCTACATCCACTAGTATATATGTACATACATGTTCACGACCAGAATGACAATGCTACGCACGCTTCGACTAGGTGGGTCCCGACTGTCAGGCACTTCCTTGCGTGCGAAGATGTTGATGGTGGGTCCCAGCAGTCAGGGGGAAACGTTTTTCTCGCGAAATACGGTGGCCCGTCCAGTGGGTCCCCGCTGTCAGGTGGAGGAATAATTATTTTGCACGTAATAAGGAGGCACTTCCTTGCTGCGGCCGTGGACCCAGCTGTCATCCTCTCCATGTACAGTACATGTCTGATGGAAGCCGTTCCTTGACCATGTTGACCACGCCGCGCCGAGAGCACCAGGGCGGTGGACGACGGCGAGGCCTAGGAAGGGGACGACGCGGAGCCAGGGAAGACGCGACAGTGGATGCCCACGCGTAGAGGAGTACGAGGGTTCACTGGTTCGCTGCGGTGTGAGGCTGCCGTCACCGTAGAATAACAGGAGGTGTGGGTGAGTAGAGGGATGGCCTAGCCAGCGGTGGGAGTAGTAGGGGGCGGTGAGGCCTCCGCCGCATCGCAGCCGGCCACGGGAGGCAGGAGCACGAGGCACGACCGGCGCTGGTTTGGGTGGCTGGAGCAAGAAGACCAGAGGTTGAAGAAGCACTACGATCGTCGGATGGACATCGTACGGTCACTGGAGCTAGAATCGTGCATATTGACTTAGTTGACAGAGCCCTCCGTCCCCGTCAACTTATTAGGCCCACAAGTCAGCCTACCACTATACTGGGTCCTAGCTAACAGAGGGAGTATTCATTTTTTGTGTAATAAGGAGGCACTTCCTTGCGTGCGAAGATATAGCTAGTGGGTCCGAGCTGTCAGCGGCGGTAATATTTTTTCGTGAAATACAGAGGCCCTTACGATGGGTCCCTGATGTCAGGTGGAGGAATCATTATTTTGCGCGTAATAAGGAGGCATTTCCTTGCGTGCGGCCGTGGACCCAGCTGTCGGCCTCTCCACGTACAGTCCACTTCAGATGCATGTCGGTCGTTGACCACATTGACCAGGCCGCGTCGAGAGCACCAGGGCGGTGGACGACGGTGAGGCCTAGGAAGGGAACAACACGAAGGCAGGGAAGACTCGGCAGTTGTTTCCCACGCGGAGGGGAGTACAACTGTATGGGGGTTTACTGGTTCATCTGTCGTCGCCAGAGAATAACAGCAGGTGTGGGTGAGTAGAGGGATGGCTAGGCCAGCGATGGGAGTACGGTGGGGCGGTGAGGCCTGCTTGGCAGCACAGCCGGCCATGGGGAGGAGGGAGCAGGCAGTCCCGCTGGCGCTTATTTGAGTGGCTAGAGCAGGAAGAGCAGAGATTGAAGAAGCACGACGGCCGTTGGATGGCCATCCAACAGTCACTGCTTGTGCGTCAACCTTTTTTTTAGGAAAGCCTCAAATCTGTGGAAAACAGCATACAACCCATCTGCCATTATTTCTAATAATTTACAGCCCATTTGCTAATTGTTAAGGTTTTTTTGGAGCCCATATTCTTTTTGTTAGCATTACAGCCCATATTGTGGCCACGGTTAAAAAATTATATGAAATTTTGCATATTTCGGTGCAGTCCAAACTGTTTTTAATCCTGAAATTTCGACTCACATTCAAACTGATTTTAAAAATAAATGTATATCAATATAAAATCCAACAAATTCTCCACGCATAAAAATTAATGTAATTTAAAATCTCGAAATGAAAAAAAAGATATATGAAACTAATTGCCGGTTTGATGTGTTCTAAATGTACATCCCATTTCTCATTACTGATGGGCCATTTTCTCGGCTAGCCGAATGAAAACTCTCCTCATCTTGAAAGATTTGCAGCCCAACAGGCCTGACAAAGCGACTTACTTGGCAAATCACAAAAAAAACTGGGTTGTGGCCGTGGACCCAGCTGTCAGCCTCTCCACGTACAGTACTCTCCCGATGGAATGTCGTTGACCACATTGACCACGCCGCGCCGAAAGCACCAAGGCAGTGGATGACGGCAAGGCCTAGGAAGGGGATGACACGGAGCCGGGGAAGACGCGGTAGTGGATGCCCACGTGGAGAGGAGTACGAGGGTTCACTGGTTCGGCTGCGGTGTGAGGCTGTCGTCGCCGCAGGGCCTGGCTAGCAGTGGGAGTAGTAGAGGGCGATGAGGCCTCAATGGCAGCACAACCGACCATTGGAGGCAGGAGCAGGGGGTCTCCCCGGCGCTGGTTTGGGCGGGTGGTGCAAGAAGAGCAGCGATTGAAGAAGCAGCAGGACCGTTCGATTCAAATCGAACGGTTACTGCTGCTAGAATTGTTTGTTGACTAAGTTGACAAGCCCTCCATACGCGTCAACTTAGTAGGCCCACAGGTCAGCCTCCCAATCGGTGCGTCCGAGATGTCAGTGGGAGGAATCATTTTTTTCACGCAATAAGTAGGCAATTTGATTGTGTGCGGCCAGGCCAACGGAGGGAGTAGGGTGGGCCGGGGAAGCCTGCGCGGCATCACAATGGGCCACAAGAGGAGGGAGCAGGCAGTGCCGCCGGTGCTAGTTTAGGCGACTGGAGCAGGAAGATCAGAGATTGAAGAAGCACGTCGGCCGTTGGATGGATGTCCAACAATCACTGCTGCTAGAATTGTGTGTTCACTGACAAAGCCTTGCGTAAACAAGTCAGCCTCGAAATATGTGGCGTGTACAGCCCATTTGCTATTATTTTATAATTTTTACTCATTTTCTAATTCATATGGAATTTATTGCAGCCCGTTTTCCATTTTTAGAATTGCTGGCCATTTTCTGGTCAGTACCAGGGTCAAAAAAATTAACTAAATATGTGGGAAATTTTGAAAATTCGCAAATTTTTGCTGGGAATGGAATATTCTTAATCCAAAAATTAATAGCCATACTAAAACAAATTTAAAAATAAATTAGTACTATGTCATGTTAAATCCAATGAAATACGTATAAGATATCAGTGAAGAATAAAAACAAAAAAAGAAACTTATATCCCATTTGCTATAATTTTTTTGAAATTTTCAACCCCTTTTGATATTACTTTTAATAGACATTGACCATACTCTTAAGCCAGGCCGGAATGCATCCCTCCTCGTCTTGAAAGATTTGCACCCAGTAATTCGGAGAAAACAAATAGGCTTGGCTTGGGTATTCTTCAAAAAGAAATACTGGGCTACCTATTTTCCCAAAGAACTGGTGCATGAGCATTTAGCTTTATTTATTTATTTATTTACTTATTTATGTTTAGGGGACCATGAGCATGTACCTGGGCTGGATTCATGTGAGAGCCTCCCTTCCAGTTAATTATGGGCTTCTCTATTGGGCCTTCATTAGTGGGCTGCATGTTATCAACAAGTGGAAAATGTGTTCCGTACGAAAAATAGTATGCGCTACGTACGGTACGGGGCACTAAAGGATCGAACCGTGCAACGACTTCCAAAACATTGTGTTTGTCATTCTAACAACACATTTATTCAACCAACAGACAAAATATACTACTGATTGTACATTGAAAACAGCAGCTGCAGCAACCAGGGCTGGGGGTGCAACAAAAGCAGTAAGCAGGCCAGAAGAGTGAAGACACGGCTCTCTTGCAAACCCAACATCAGCCATCATTATAAAAGGGCTACCAAAAAAGAACAAGTGTATGCATCAAACTAAATAAAGATCCTACTACACCAAGTGTACGCATCTAACTAACTGGCTCAGTTAGACGTTACTATTTATTAAGCTGTGGAGATTGGCTGACGGCTTGAACCAGATGGGTGCCTGACGGGGGAAACTCTAGCCAGTAGGTCGAAGTCTGATACTTGCGACCCTCTCTCCTACTTTGGGCTGCAAAGTGTGGCGGCACATATCAGGGTATGGTGCATGCAGAGATGCATGGTACGCTGTGTACACACAGTTTTGCCCGATGAACGAAACCGCGCTGCCATCATGATCCTTACCGTCGGTTATCTCTTGGTTAATCGGATAATTTAGTCCGACAAATAGAGAGCGTGTACCAAGGCTAATTACCAGCCTCCAGTCAAAAATTCCTGAAGGCCCAGAGAAGCTGGGATCCTGCTCAAAGACCTTGCAGTGACTGTGATTGTATTCCGCGAAACAACACGTCCGGTACGTGCGAACAATCATCAATCTTTCGTCGTCGTCTGATCGAGCCAGGAACCACCTGCAACTACCATGCCGCTTTTCTGTGAAAGGTTCTGGGATTTGGAAGGGTAGGGACATCAGGCGGCCTACAACATCATATCTAGTTGGAGTCAAATAAAAAAGGGCTCTTGATTTAGTCAATCTTAAGAATAGCATGTTATGAGCATGAATATTTTTTCAGCAAATGTTGACGGTAATATAAGCAAGCCATCATGATATCATAGGAAAGTAACATACTGCTGTAACAGCCGTTTGTAGCGATGACTGGAGTAGGCCAGCAATACGTCCAGCCATAGAAGGAGTCGATGGCGTAAATGAAGCCCTTGTGTTCAATGGCATCAGAGAACCATGGAGGATGTATGATCCTGCGATGGACATGCAGATTTATCCACTTACCGTAGTGACCTGTCAGATAGGCGAGACCGCGGTTGAAGAACGCAATTAGCCTGAAGTCTTTATAATTCGCAGATCTTGTGGGCACTTGGCAGATTACAACCTTAAGCAAATAAAACTTGGTATCATGTTGGCTACTATAAGATTCCGAGTATTCTGGGCCGCAGTGCCAAAGCAGTGCAGTGTTAATCGAAGGAAGGGGGATCAATCGCCGGGTGTAGACCTCCACGAGCATCCAGCTGCCGCGACCGTCGACGAGCACCATCCAAGACGTGTTCATGCCGACCCAGTACATACCGTTAATGTAGTTGAGGCTGACGGGGATCGGATCGCAGGCAAGGGGGTTGATGCTCGCCACCCTACGATCGTTATGCTATGTGACATGCCATTTCTGAAGATCAGGCAGCAACAGCAAGCAAGGAGCTGGCTTAAAAAGCTCTGGCCTAAGGGCTTTGAGTAAACGGTACAGCCCCGACGAGCATGCGGCGAGCGACATGATACTGAGATTGTCCACACGTGAAACAATGAGCTTGATTACCTTTGTGGGGAGCGAATTCCAGCCACTCTTTCAGCGGATGCTGCTTGGTTCTGCCATTGTTAGTTCTTGGGTTTCGGACGAGGGGGGAGGCACCTTAGTGGGGATCAAAGATTGGACGATATTATGTGCGGACAAAGATGGAGAAGCGTATATGTGCTGTGGGAAGTGGACAAGTGATGATGACTACAGCACGCCGCTTGACTTACGAGACACATACCAGCAGCGTAGGGTCATGTCGATGCCAGACAACTTGCTTGAGTGATCACAGTACTGGTACTCCCTACAGTGCTATGCCCTAACTTGCTTGAGTAGAGTAGTAGAGTAGGACTCTGCTCTACTACTAGCACCGTAGGAGTAGTATATTCTAATCTAAAATAGTTACAAACTTCAATGCTCGAGCGTGGAACGACTATGAACCGTGCTGAAAGACCATGTCTACGTGGTGTTTGGACATGGGCGACAACCTCAACGCCAACGGTGCTGCTCCCATTGCACCGTATGTGTTTATGACCTTCCTGTTCGAAATCATGGTAGAATTCATGTTTCTACTCTGTATCCTACTACTATGCTAGTCCACATGATTAGTTTCATCTCTGTTATAACCGTCATGATTTATTTTGTGCTTATTCGAATTAAATCTCGTAGTAACTTGCTCATATATCCAAGGAGCCCTTCGTCCACTGCTATGAGTGCCCAATGCCATTTTGTGGCTCGCCGGCGAACATGGTGCATCACCTCATGGATGCGTGTAGCGGTCACTGCTGGCCCTTGGCGGAGAACATCAAGTACAAGACGTGCTACCCGTTCACCATGCCGGAGTCGCTGGAGGATCACCGCCGCCTGCTAGTCTCGAAGGAGGACGGCAGCGTCTTCCTCTTGATCGTGGGCACCGGCGAGGCCCGCGCAGGCCGCCGCCCCGTCTCTGTAATGTGCGTCAAGGGTGATGCCGCTAACGCTGACACTGACACGAGGCCGATGTACGGGTGCGTGGTCAGTGTTACTACCCCTCCGGGCCGCGTGGGCGGCGACACCGGCCTCATCGAATGGACTTGGACTCTGGGGAGCTGGGACTATCCCGCCAATGTGGACTTGGAAAACCCATGGCATCCTTTACCCGCCAACGCGGTGCACGAGGACTCCAAGGAGGTTCACCTGGACATACGCATTATCAAGTTAAATGTTGATCATTAGTCTTCGCTCAATGTAATCCGCTGTCTAAGCATGTGGAGACTTCCATGCAGGATCTTTCTCTATTGGAGTATCGTGCATGAATAAAAGTGTATCCGTTTATGGTTTAGTCTAGAATCTTCCATGTATGAATTTTTACTACAGTACTGGTGGAAGACTTACGATGAACCATTTCTTACATCTCCTCTGCCCGCTTGCAAGTCATCCTGATTTAATCCCTCCGTCTAGGTTTCTAAGGGCATGGTTAATATTACTTAATAGTATAGCCAACTGTTGACTATAAGAAAGTGCCATGTCATCTGTAGCCAACATGTATAACAATCGATACTCAAAAACTAATTCTTAAAGATCATTTCTTGCAAAGCACAATAAGTGTTATTTCTTCACAAGTTTTGGATGCAGGTTGAACAGTTGAACCCTTTTGTTTGCAAAAGATACCTTTTTATCTATTTCACCCGGATGTTTGTGAGCTCTAGAGATGAAATAATATCCGAAGAAACCTATCGATACCCGTTACACATGAGATGACCCCCACATCCTTTGTCAAAATAAACAACTCCCCAATCAATGCATTTCACTCTTTGGTGCAACACACGGGCACCTTACTACTATAGATTAGTACGACCAAAAATTGAACTAACATTATATATAGTACGATAAATGTTGATGCATGTCACCTAAAATTATATCATTCAAAACTATGTTCAAATACGAATCCAATGATATAGTTTTTGTTGACATGCACCAACATTTTGTTAGTTGAATCTTCAGTCAAATTCAATGGGGACTAATAAACCACGACCGATGTAGTACAAGTGTAGAGGGCGGTGCTGCACGGGAGTCTCGCCTCTCACCCCGCTCATGGCGCGGCAGTAAAGCCGTCATATCACAAAACCCAACCACTCCCAGTAATAAGTGGCCTGGTAAAATAAACGGACAAGCAACCATCACATCCCTCCATCTTTTTTGCATTTCATCTCTCTGCATTTACTTTCTCCGGTTCATCTCGCACACTCGATCCCTAGCTACTACTCCTAGGGCCAGTTCTTTCGGCGGCTTCCCCAGCTTTTCCCACAAGACTAGTCACAGTGGAGAGTGATAATAAGGAGCCTCACTCATTTATTTGGGCTTCTAAACTACTACTCTATCCTGGTTTATTCCTCACCATTGTAATTTGTGCTAAATTTTGACCAAAGATTTAACTGGTTTATTCCTCACCATTGTAATCCCTCCGTCTAGGTGTGTAAGTCATCTTACGAAAACCAAATAATCCCAAAACACTTAGGCGCGGTGCATTAACTTCTACCTCGTTTCTTGTTTCTTGACATATCAACCAATAAGAGATAAAGAGTGTGCATGCTTTTAATGACTTGAGATATCAAACACGACATGCAGTGGTTAGTTCATTGCATGCAATACTATTAATTAGCAAATAAACATTAACGTTTCTCGTTTTCTCCTCCTCCTTAGTCACGGTGCACAACCTAAGATGACTTACTCACCTAGACGGATGGAGTAGTGCATGTGACATGCACTAACATTTCATTAGTTAAATTTATGATCAAAATTTGACATTAATTACAATGGGGACCAATAAACCATGACGGAGGTAGTAGTTATGGGATTACTAATCTAGAAGCCTAAAAGAACTGGCCCCTGGTACTCCTACTAGTAGTAGTACTCAAGTTGGAATTCCAATTGCACGGCACAACTTGTTAGGCAAAAAATTTGATATAGGGTGTAGGAAGCGGTTTGGGAATTTGCATGCCTTTCCAACCAGTGAGATACTCCGTACAAAGTATGACAGAGAAATAACCATAGAGAAGGAAGCTAAAAGTAAACAATCAAATGAGCATTTTTGCATTTGTTTTGCATTGAGTCGTTTCACAAGCTTGACTAGTGTTGTTTTTCTACTTTTACAAAAAACCGCATCGTAATGTTAAAACGTGTATTTGCACGTACGTAAGTAATAGTAGTACTCCCTCTGTCTAGGTGTATAAGTCTTCCCTCCTTGGTCACGGTGCACAACCAAAGATGACTTATTGACCTGGAAGGAGGGAGTAGCACAGTCTGCAAGCATATATCGAGAGAGACGTGTAGTGCGATAGTATATAGTAAAGTTTGTGCTATATGCACGTACTTGCAAAATGCATACGAATACACAAGGTTTCCAAACTTTCCCTTTTACATATTTAATTAAGGACGCTAAAAATTCCTGAATGTTCGGGATTTATCATTTGCGTCCCAAAACTAATGAGATCACCTTACGAAACAAAAATTATACTCCTCCTAAAAGCCACGGCTCTTGCAGGAGCACTTGTGGCGCGCCACGAATGCCTTGGTGCACGGCCGTTTCCCAGCGTGCCGACACAACGCCTCTTCCTCAGCCTCGCAACTCGCGAGGTGCTGATTGGCGGCTTGCCGGCGGGCGAGCGCGATCTCACCGGTGTGGTGATCCGGCACCAACAGGTACTCCTCCTCGCTGGAAGCGTGCACCCGGTCCATGTACCGCCAAGCGTAGATGAGGCGCTTGGGCCCGACTGCACTCAGGGCGTCGGCACGGGCGTCCTCCGCAGCCCTCACGGCCCTCGCACGAGCCTTCTGCCAAAGAGCCAATTGCCTCACTCTCTCGGACGCAACATAGGCCTCCCAGGCAGCTTGTTCCGCGGTGCGCTTCTCTTCCTCGGCCTTCTTCTCTGCCTCTATTTTGGCGCGCTCTACTGGAGGCAAAGCCTCCCACAAGGCGACATCCATTTCTTTCCAAAGCTCCTCAAGGCTGGGGGGGGCTCGGCGGGCGGCGCGACGTTCTCCTCGTAGCGGGGAGCTGACGCGTCCTCCGGCGTGTGTGTTGGAGAGATTGGGAACGCCGACGCGTCCACCTCGACGCGTCGCGGCAAGGAGCGGAACGCCGACGCGTCCTCCTCGACTAGTGGCGGCGAGGAACGGAACGGCGACGCGTCGTGTAGCGGCGAGGAGCGGAACACCGATGCGTCCTCCTCGACTAGTGGCGGCGAGGAACGGAACGACGACGCATGACCGTCTGCGCAGTGCAGCGAGGGGCTCCTAGGGTTTGGGAGGGGCGATGCCATGGTGGTCGATGTGAGAGGGAGGGGGAGGAGATAGCGATGTCGTGGGAGGCGCAGTATTTATGGCGAGCAATGGCACACCTACGTAAGATATGGAATGAGCTGCACTGACTTAACTGCAGGTCCAGTTGCGTCACTGACATGTGGGCCAGACCCCTGTTGGGCCCATATGTCAGTGACCCAATGCACCTGCAGTTAAGTAACAGCTACGTGGGCATATTTGTTGGAGTAAATTACGGGGGAGCGAAGGGGTGGAAATATTGCTGGTCACAACGGATTGGACGAGCGTGGGGGGAGGAGAGTCATGCATGCAGATTTTTTTCACACGGGGTGGAGTGGTGGGACCGCCGGAGGGAGAAGGAAAGTTTGGCAGGCATATTGTTTCCACACATGGAGAGGAAAAGATTTGGAGGCGAACGGGCTTCCTGCAGGTATGGGTAACGGTGCATAATAAGTCATCTTGCATGTCGGGCTAGGTATAGTCTCAAGTCATTAGAAACATACACGCCCCACACATGTTCATATTTCAAGGTGCACTAAATTATTGCATGCGATGATTAAGGCTGGCCATAATGGTGGCATCTTAGCTGGTATCATGCACACGGGAATAGCAAACATGCTGATGTGGCAAAGAATTAAAGAAGAGAGGGGGGTTAGAGTAACTAGTGTTCATGCATGCATTGGTAAACACATTTTTTGTGAAGAACGACAGCACTAGTTGAGAACTTTTGCAGACTTCAAAAACTATTCCACCGCCTCTACTATGTTGCTAAGAGTAGGTGAATTTTTTTAATCGAGCCCTTTAAACTAGAAGGGAGGTAGTCGTACTCTAATAGCTAACCTTGTTGTGATGACAAGATAGGACATGGCATGCACCTGGACGGAGGAACTAGTCTGCTTGTGCATTTAAGTTTTGTCTGAAGTCAATGTACCTCTACTTTCACCAGACTTATAGAAAAATGTGTCAACATTCACAATGTCAAATCAATATTTTTACACTCATTATGAAACATAGTTCTTATACTCATTATAATCAGTATTGTAGATATTGATATTTTTAGTATAAATTTGGTCGTGGGATTTCATTGATGCATGTCAAAGCGTGGAGGAAGCGGAGCTTAGGGTTTGCATTGCCGGTCTCTACATAGGTATTTCTCTTCATAATCTTGTAATTTTAGAGACTGATTGCACTTTTGTGGTAGCGTCTCTTGCATCGGGGGACAATGACAGGTCTGCTATGCGTGACATGAAGATGAAAGCGTTGAGCATCTCGAAGTTGATCAACAATCTTCAATTGTCAAAGATTAGCCGTTCGGCCAATAAGGTGGCACACTTAATTGCTAAGTATAGCTTTGACAATGATTAGATGGTATTCTTGTAAATAACGTACCACCCTATGTGGTGAATATTGTATCGAATGAGTGTACTGGAGTGGCTGGTTAATTAATATAAGGTGGTGTTCAAAAAAAGTATAAATTTGGTCAAGCACTTTGCAAACGGTTGACGGGAGTAAAAAAGGACCACAGGGAGTATCATGCATGCGGAGTAGGCAAAAAAATGCTCTTCTAAAAAAAGGCAAAAAATTGCTCATTTATAGCCGATCGAAGTCTCAAAGGGCACGACCGCGTGAGGGAGGCGAAGGTCGTGGGAGGCGCGATGTTTGACGGAATTAAGTGAAGTTACATCCACGCGCCAGCATGGCGTGCGAACAGGCAGAAGCTATACCGTCAGACCTACGATATGGGTCTAGTAGACATGACATCTAGTGGGTCTCGCATAGTTTCGAGAACTCTTTGGGGGCTTGCAGCCATTTATCCACCGGGCAAGCCAGCAACCCCACGCCATTCGCACGCCCTACTCGTCCCCGTCTTCTACCTTACAACAGTTCGCTCCCAGTCGTCCCGTCCTTTCACATTAGTTTGCTCCCAGTTTTTTTTGCGGGGTACAACAGTTCAACTTCTCCTAACCCTCCTCCAAAATCCATGGCCTCCCAAATCTCCATGGTCGCCACTGAGTACCAGGTTAGAGCCATCATCGGCGATCAGTTCATCGTCATCTACACACGTGGATCCGAGACGGTGAAAGCATGGCTTGCTCGCTTCCTACGCATGTTCAATAGTTCAACGGGTGAGTGGGTCGCTGGGCTAGATGTTGAGTACACCACAGTCCTAGGATGAGAGAAGGATCTAAAGGACGAAGAGAGGAAGAAACCCGCCATGATCCAGGTTTGCGTACATAAAGTTTGCTTGGTCTACCACATATGCCATGCCGACGTTGAGTGCCAGGATTTTAAGAACTTCCTCAAGGACAAAAGAGTGAAATTCATTACTGTAGGCTTTAAGAACGATAGGGATGTCCTGCGTCGGATAGGTCTCGTTGTAGGCCAGCCCTTCGATCTCCAGAAGGCAAGCCTGGTGTCCTCCTCTCAACCTTCAATGCTGACCCTGGCAGTAGCCATGATTGATCTTTCGTACGCTAAACTGAAGAAACCTCATCACGAGTTTCATCATGCATGGGAGTCGAAGACATTAGATGAATATCACATCCTGTACGCAACAATGGATGCCTACCTTTGTTTAAATATCTACAAGGGTTGGATGAAGAAGCAGAGCCCAGTGTCCGGTTCAAGCAAAGAAGCGTCGGTGAAGAGGAAGAGGAAGAGGGACGAGGACGAAGTCGAGGACGTGGACTCGGACTCCGAGTAGGTGGCAGTGCCGTCGCTCATGCTGGTTCTACTGCAGTGTCAAGCGGACTAGTTGCTTAGTTTATTTTCAAGGGTGTGTTGTGCTAAGGCCCCAGCAGAACTATGTTTATGTTCTTTCTTGTTATTTAAACTCTTTAGTACGTACAGTAGTACTAGTACTATGTCTTACTACTGTTCTTCTTGCAGTTGGTACTACTGCTCGTATCTTCGTGTTCCTACTGTACATAATACGTTCATACTAGTAGTATAATTTGGGTCAGTCGATTTGTGAAAGAAGTTCGACGGAGCGAAGGAAGAAGACGGCAGAAGAGGTGGAAGAAGCCCTTCTAGCCATCCATGTTGCATCAAACGGCTCACATGAGTCGACTGACCCAAATTGCTCCTTCAGATTGCAGCATCCACGTGGCATTCAAGGTCTCGAAGGTAGATTCCGCATCCGCACCCAGTTTGCGGGCTCGACGCGTGCGCGACCGGCTTCCGCCGTGACAGCCACCATGCGCGCCTCCTCCGCGCGGGCGGAGATGACAATGACACGCTAGTTCCTCCTCACTAGCGTGCTGGAGCACGCGCTCGTCCTCCTCTTCGTACGCTGCATGCATAGACGCGGCTCCACTAGCTGCTCGCGTGTTTGGCGGTGTGGCAGCATCGCGAGGAGGGACTGCAGATGACGTGAGCGGGCGAGCCTTCGGCTTCATGGCACAGGGATGGCGGCGACACGGCGGTGATGGGAGAGAAATTGTTGGCCGGAGCAGGCGGGCGCCGGCATGCGCAACGACGGCGGTGGCATATTGATGAGTGCGCGTGTGGGAGCTTACTTTAGTTTTATATATAAGGTTGGTCAAACTTAAAAGAAAACCGTACTAGTACACGTAAACATTAGACTTAGGCAATGCTTTTATTAGTTAGTACCACAGCCACAATACGGAATCCTGTGCAAGCGCGTGAACCGCGGCCGCGTGGTCGATCGAATGGTGCGTCACCGTGTCGCGCTCGAAGGACATCCACTGAACCTTTTTGTGTGTGTGAAAACAATCCTCGAATATTACTCAACTTTTTTCCTGTGGAAGTTCTTGACGCTGCAATATTTCCATATATTTGAATTTAGCTCCAGTTCGTGTTTATTTGGATTTGGACGTTTTAGGTGCGCCCTGGTTTTTTTAATACTGATTTTGTGTGTGTGACTGAGAGAGAACGTGTGTATGTGTCCATATGTGTGTTGTGGCGGAAGGGAAATGTGGAGACGGTGTGCGTGTGATACAGACATAGAGAGGTGTGAATGTGCAAATGATCATGCATGAGTGAGACATAGACAGATGCCGATACGTTGTGTATACATGAGAGAACGGTCTTCTAGTTTACTTGTGTGTGTGTGTGTGTGCATCAACGCGCACATTTTGACACCCTCACCCAGCCCCTGCCCACCTCAAGGCCCGCACAATCTCTTCGTGAATACCCATTTCTCTCCTTAGGTTTGTTTTCTCTCAATATCTGACACACACACAGAGAAAGCGAGAGACACACGCAGCACAACACACACACACACACTCCCCCGAGCACACAATTCATCCCCATCCAAGGTTATACGGTGACCACTCTCGCTTGTGCTTCTTTGCACCCCAACATGCACAACGCCTCAATCTTCAAAGAGGGGATCGAGCAGATTGAAGACGGCGACCACACCGCGCTAGAGAATGCGGGGTCATTTGGAAGCAGGGTGATGTGACGACGGCTGACTAACTCCTCCCCCCACCCTCTCTCCCTCTCCCTCTCTCTCTCTCTCTCTCACACACACACACACACAAAATTACCAATCCATCTCTTCCCTGCACAAAATTGTCAATCCCTCAACCCATGAGATCCTTCCCCTCTCGTCCATGTTTTTCCAGCTCTCTCATCAAACATGTTGTCTCTTCTCCTTCCACGTATACATAATCCAGATGCACACGCATCTCATGTGTATTACATGTATCCATCTTTCTCACAGACCTAACTTCTTCCTCTCTCTTTCTCTCTCTCTATCTCTCTCTCTGTCTCGTTAGGTTTGTCTCCTACTCTCTCGTCCACATACATACAATCTTTCCCGCCCTATCTGCTCCATCTTCAAAAGCTCTCTCTGCACGTTTCATTCACACATTGGGATAAGTCAAAATG
Source organism: Triticum dicoccoides (assembly GCF_002162155.2). NCBI lineage: Eukaryota > Viridiplantae > Streptophyta > Magnoliopsida > Poales > Poaceae > Triticum > Triticum dicoccoides. The sequence goes on along the minus strand of NC_041382.1, from coordinate 579,805,493 downwards.
TTGCTTCTATAATGGGTGATGTAGAGTTATGGTTGTTTTTGTTGCATCCTACAAAGTAATAGCTATGAAATGCATTTAAATTCTCATTTGACTAGGATTATGTGAGTTTGAGCATGTTGTGAAGTACTATAGACCTTGTATACATCTTGGGATTCGACAATGATTGTAACTATTGAATTGTATAGACCATTACATTCGAAGTCAATAGCCTAATATATTTATTTCACAATTTCACCAAATGATTAGTTCACTACAAACTAAGAAAACAAATGTGTACTCCCTCCGTTTTTATTTAAGTCCGCGTATTAGCACTGGTCAAAGTCAAGTTTTGTAAACAAAAAATATTAACATATACAATAACAAATAAATACCATTAGATTCATTATTGAATGTACTTTCACATCATACATATTTGTAATGGTAAATGTTTGTATTTTTCTATAAACTTGGTCAAACTTTAGGAAGTTTGACTTCGGTCAAACCTAATATGCAGAGTTTACTACTACTACTCGCTAGTTGCTTAGCCGAATCACTCAACACGCCACACGGGGAGTCCAGTGTCACAAAATTTTGAGGTCGGCAGGAAAATCTCCCGCGACCCTGATTCGAGCAGTGGGAAGTTACCATCATAGCCTTCGGAATAGGCCTACGGATGACGCTTGGTAGGGGGTTGTTTTCGTAACTTCAAGTTCACCCTACCCAGCCAACCCCACCCCGACACCCAGAGTAGTACACCTGAATACTCCCCATTTTCTATCCCCACCGCAAAATAGACTTCTCCATGGCACCGCAGCCTTCGTGCTCCTCCCCTTTACATCGGCGCACTCGTCCACCGCAGTGCATCTGCCTCATCGACGACCTCGTACACCGCACTGGAGCCGGTCCACTGTCGTCGTCGTACATGGAGCCTCTTCCCCGGCATCGTCTTCCACGGTCTCGGACCTGCTTCGCAGAAGCCGACGCCAAGCGCAGAAGTACCACAGTCGTGGACAATGAACTGACTCCCGTTGCCGACCATGACTCACAGAGGCCGCCGCGACCATCGTTCTCCTCCTCGATTGGTAATGTGTGTATTGAATCACTTAGCAGTACATGTGCGGTTCCAATTTTGTTCATACCTACCCTTCAAATTTCTTGGGTGCTATTGTTCCCGTAAAAGTAATTGGTTATAGCCTCCATTGTCCAATAGAATATCAGCTTGTAACTGTGCGTCGCTCCTGTATCGCGTTGTGCTTGGGTAGGTTTTTCATCTGCAACCAGTAGTGTGGAAAATGATGGAAAGGTTTTTAGAACTAGCAAGATGCCCATGCGTTGCACGCATCAAGATGCATTTGTATGAGTAGTTTATCTTGTGGGAGAAAAGGATGAACGAGGGAAGGCCTTATTTGCAAATCTGGAGAGGGGTATGGGTATCTTTTTACAAAATTCCCATTTGTTTCCTTCCTATCTGTCAGATATAAATCGGACGGCCTATATTGCAAGAAAAAAATATAGAGAAAAAAAGTAGACAGTAAAGGAAGTAGAGATAAATATTAAATATTAAATATTAAATAAATATAACAGTAGAGAAGAGAGTAGAGATAGCAGAGACGTTGGGAAAGGATCGCGTGCGCACGGGAAAAAGCGGCCGGGTGTGCGCTAGTTTTGGCGCGCGGCGTCTGGCGCGCTTTATAAAATCCAACGCCCTCCCACCACTCTGTGCCTTGCCACCGCTCTCTCCCCTCTCTATGCCTCGCCATCGCTCTCTCCCCGCTCTTTTTCGCCTTGCCGCCGCCGTGCCACCATGCCGCCGCGTCATCGGGAAACTTGGGGATACCGCAGCGTCCGCGTGCGCCCCTCCGGCGGCTTCTCCGCCGAGATCCGGTTCCGCGGGATGCGCCTCGGCCTTGGCAATTTCGACACCGCCAACGAGGCCGCCCGCGCGTATGATGCGGCGGTGTGGCGCCTCCGGTGGCCTCATAGAACATTGAACTTCCCCAACGTGCCGACGCGGGAGCGGGCGCAGGAGCTCGCGCCTCTGCCGCGGCTTAGCACCGATGAGGATCGTCGCGACAACCGGAGGCGGGAGCACCGTCTCAGCATCACCGAGATGGACGAGGAAGCCATGGCGCTGTGGCGCCAACACTTCCCGTAGGACATCATCAATGAGCGCGAGTTCTATGCGCAAAGGAGGGCGGAGAGGGATAAGAGGAGGGCGGAGCGAGCCGCCTATCACGAGGAACGCTCAATTCAACATGAGGCTAGGAGCAGCGTCACCCTGGGAATCCAACGACGATCGGTATCTTCACGCCTACAGTAAGACGTTGGAGGAGGACATCACTGAGGAGGAGTCGGACGACGAGGAGTAGTTGAATTATCTTTTTTATCTATCTATGCTGAGAACTATCCTCTACTCTCTAGTATCTACTTCTCGATCTCAGCACTGTAAATGCCTTTTTAAAGCGCCGCGCGTTGCGATTCTATTGGAGATGCTCTAACATGGTAGACGAGTGCTTTAATGTTGCCCACAAGATGCGCGAGTATTACTAGTAGTATATTTTTCTTGCCATGTTGATATTTTAAAACCACGAGTGCGAACATGCAGAGGAGCAATGAAGACCAAACACGGGATATTCGGGACATCTTCAAGGAGCGTGGCAAGTTAAAGAGGAGCTGCACCGAACCTGTAAAATGAGCTTTGGTAAGTAACACCCTTTCAATTACTTTCGTGTAGCCTCATGTTCTTCGATGTGTATATGTTGTAGTTTCTGTTTCTCTTAAGCGTGGTGTTCTTCGATGTGTAATAAGAAGAGTGTTAATCATCCTAATGCTTTCGTTTTTAGCTTGATGTAGGAAGTGGGTGTTCTCACCTTGTAGTCTGTTTTTTTCCTTTTGAATTCACTTCTCCGAGTTCTGTTTATCTAGCTTCTACTAAATGGATCTAGGTTGCTCTGAGTATTGATCTAAAAAAGATGTAACTTCATGTCAGGATGCAGTTCCTGCGAGGAGGGAAGTATGGTCAACCTCCAGATCATGTTTCCAAAATGAGGTTGGATTACACACAAGGTGCCAGTTCCCTAATGATGCTGGATTAGACACAAGGTGCAAATTCCCAGATGATGCTGGATTACAGACAACACTACAAAAAAATACACTTGCATGATGATACATGTTTGTCACAGTAGGTCGCGTTTTTTGTCATGCATGTACATCCATGACAAATTATGACAGAATCAAGATAGTCATACATGTGCTGTCGTAGAAGTGTTCCATGACATTACCAAAATTATCATCACGGAAGTGTCCACTTCCATGACGATAAATCGCGCGTCACAGAAGTGCTTTCGTCAAGGGTGACCGACACGTGGCATCCACCGTAACGGAACGCCGTTAAGCTATTGGGTCGGGTTTTGGATCGATAACCCGTTAACAGCCCCGACCAATGGGGATTTTCCACGTGTAAAATCATCATTGGTTGGAGGAAACACGTGTCAGCTCATCGTTGGGATAGATGTCATCCACTCATTAAACAAAAGGCACCTATGATACGTCGACACGTGGCACGGCCCAACAGAGGCCCATTCATGTGAAAAGGCCGGCCCGTTTGACTTGGTCAAAAGGCGGCGGGCCGGCCCATGGAAAGCCTGTTAACGGCCTGTTCGCATATAGCCCATTTACATCCAGCTAACCCAAGGCCCGTTACGCCCTATCCGAATTCGGCCCAGTAGCGTCATCTGGGCCATCCAATATGATTCCAGCCCGTTTTCACTTATGGACCATGTATGGCCCATGACGTCTTTCAGCCCATATGAGGCCCTATGTAACTCTTGGCCTATTAACGGCCCATGGTGACACTGGCCCGTAATGAACAGTGTATCACTTTACACCCATTAACGGCCCTTGGTGAAACTGGCCCGTAATGAACAGTGTATCACTTTATACCCATTAACGGCTCGTTATTCCATTGGGCCATTCCAGCCCATGTTATCTTTTGGTCTTCTCAGAGCCCATTTATTCTTGGGCTTATTTCCAGTATTCGTTTACTTACGGCCTGTTACTGTCATTTTCTGCTTGTGGGCCAAATTCAGCCCGTGGTTACAGTCGGCCCATTTGTGGTCCGTTAATACGTTGGGCCATTTTCATAGCGTCATCAAATACGGCCTATTAACAATGGCCCGTTTACGGCCATAATGCGGCCTGTTATTGGCCCATGTTTGGCCAATCGATCATACGTCCCGTATAAGGCCCATTGATGATACGGCCCGTAGAAGGTCCATTGTTTCTATGGCCCGTAGAAAGCCCATTGTTTCTACGGCCCGTAGAAGGCCTATTGTTTCTACGACCCGTAGAAGGCCCACCGTTTCTACGGCCCGTAGGAGGCCCAGTGTCACTACAGTAAATATTAGCCCATGGTTATTGTGGCCTAGTTTTAAAAAATAGGTTATTGCAGCCACTAGTTAACCGCGGAAAAAGAACTGCAATGACTACAAGCAAACAAATAAACAAGACAACAAGGAAATAAATAAGCAAGCAACTAACGCTAGGCTATCACGGCTATTAAACATATTACATCCACTGGGCATCAAAGTTCGCCACCAGTGCAAATATAGGGAACAAAGCAGCATATCATATACACTAGCTGTCAAAATTGGCCACCAGTACAAATAAACGCGGCAGCAAAACAAGAGCATAACTGAAACAACTTCAGAAGAGCTCAAGAAACGTTATCCTGGGTATCCACCATGCTGGCAATAAGCTTAGCAAGCTGATTAGCTTTGTCCTGTTTGGCGCTAAAATCCTCCAACGCTTGCTGTTGCACCAGAAAGTATGCATCTTAATGCTCCATGGACTTTCGCAGTCCTTCCGCTTCTTGTCGCAGCACAGCTGAACGATGTCTTTCAACTTGTAGTTGAGACTCAAGAAACCGAACTGATTCAGACAGTGAGTTTGAATAGCTTGTGCAAACGGTAGTGGCCAGTAACTCCAACACTAAACCAAGACAGGATGTGTCACTATCCTGAACCTTATCTGCATTACTTCCTTTACCGCTGCTTAATAAGGCACTCTTCCCCAATATTCTATCAGCATTCTAAAAGAAGAAACAAGCAGACACATAACAAGTTTAGCATGTACTAGTATATGAAACTCATTTCGGTGAACCAGTTCATTAGTAAGGTGGACAGGATTAAACTACCAGGTCTTCTATTGCCAAGTACTAGTACATAATAAAAGCATCAAACAAACATATATCTATGTCCTATGGTAGCAATGGAATCTTAAATTAGAACAGTTGTTCTTCAGGTTTAGGCACTTGTTCTACATGAACAGAGTACAGTAAGACGCAAGAATATAATACTTAAAAATAGAAAATGAGCTCATAGACCTTACCACATTCTTGGTTCGGGACCAGTACAGAACAAGGCGTTCCCAGTCATCGTCCAGTAAATGTGTCTCAGGAGAACGTAAGGGAATTTGATGAGTTTCTTTGCTGGTGAAGTACGTTTTCTTTAGGTAATTCCGATACTGCCACCAAGCATTCTTGAAGATAGCAGAGGTTTTAGCACAGGTTACCTCATCCTGAGTTTCCAAATCGGTCCTTCTCTATAGAGAAAAATGGGAAAATTTTCTGTATTATAACCATCATGGAGGTAGGATGTATGGGACGAAGCAAAGTAATTGCATGAATAACATTACTTACACATAACTCCTGGACAAAAACCTGCAACTGGCATTTTCCTTCATCTTCAGTATAATATTTCCAAGATGGGAAGATACGCACATACGATTTAACAACATCAAATGCGATAGATGCTAAACTACGACTAGCTGGTTGTGCTTCCTCCACAGGAATAGGCGTACTAACTGGTGGAGTTGGGATTCGACATGATAGTACTGGCCCTTTGGGCACTGGAGCTGCCTTACTAACTGCTCTTGTTTGGGAGCTCTGTGGTGGAGATGGTGCTGTGTCAACAGGAACTGGGTTACTATCAGCTGGGGTTCGGGTTAGATTGGGTGAAGCTGGTTCTCTGTCCATCGTAGTAGGGGTACAATCTGTGAGAGTTTGGGTTATGTGTGGTAGGGTTGGTTCTTGTGCATGTACAACCGGGGTGCTATCTCCACCAAGAGGTAGCACTGTTTTATTTGAAGACCGTGTTTTTAGTCCGCTAGATACTGGCATCACCCGCTCCAATTCAAATGGCTGATAAACAGGAAACATGGTTGAATGTACAGACATTGTATGAGAGACAGATGCAATAGATAGTGTGGAAAAAAGAGGGCATGAAATAGTTGACATGTATATTGTTTAACTAAAACGGATAGCATGACATAATTTCACATATATGATGTCTATCTAAACTGGATAGCATAGCATAACATAATTCAAAGATATGATGAATAACTAAACAGGATCGCATGACATAATTCACCTACATGTTATCTAAGTAATCAAGATCGCATCATTTAATTCACATATGTGATTTATATGCTAAACAGAGGGCATTCGATATGATGTCTAAACTAAGAACATGGTGTTGAGTATTGTGTATATGATGTCTAAACTATGCAATGCAAGACACCGTATGCATGATATGAGAAGTATAACCATGCCAAGTTAGAGCATACACCTCAGTGGGGGAATAGGACTGGTCATCTGTCTCTGAATCCATCTCTGAGGAGCTATCGGGACCCAACAAGAGATTTGCTTCGACAGGTAGCACTGTCTGCTCTGAAGGCCTTGTTTTCACTCTAGATTTTTCCATCTCCCACCCAAATGGCTGATTCACAGGAAGAGTAGTTTAATGTACAAACATTGTCGACAAATGGAAATGTAATGAAGAAAAGGATGGGCAAGATATCATTCAAATATATGATGCCTGGTTAAACAGGATAGCATTGCACATTTCACATATATTATGGGTGGCTAAAAGACATGAGACTGCATAATTCCCATATATGATATAGAAACTAAACAGGTGGCATTATAGAACATGTCTAAACTAAGCAGATGACATATATGATGTCAAAAGTAGGCACTGCAAGGCAACATATGCATGATATGACTAACATCATCATGCCAAGGTAGAGCAAACACCTTGGGGGGTAAATAGGAGTGGTCAGCGGCGTCCGAATCCGCCTCGGAACAGATATCTTCCTCTGGATTACAATCTGGAGAGGGGTGGGGAGGGTTTGCCATTGAACCCACCATGGAGCTATGTCTACATGACATTGTATTCCCGCGCAAAACTCTTCTCTTTTTCTCTACATGTTCAGCATGACTGTGTACAATATCTGACATGCATACGAAAAAAATGGTGAGATTATGTAAGGAGAGCATGCAGAAATTTAGAGTGATGGTAACAACCAGTGGATTGATCTTTTTCCGTTGAACCAAAATAGCCCTAATGGATCGACGTGAATGTATAGTAATAAGTGATGCAACAAGTGTACAGCCTCTTTGTCGTAGTCATGTCGACCTCAGCATCATTGGGTTGGTCGCTGAAACAGTTGAGGCAGAGGTGGTTGTCGGAGGTGTGGAGGAAGATTTGAGGAATCTGTAGACGGCGTCCAGGGCACTGCTCTGTCGTTCTGTCGTTGGAGCAGCTCCGGTGAGCCGTAAGACGTCAAGGATGAAGCAGCACAAGATAGACATCTTCAATCTCAAGTGGGATTCTAATAGCATCTCCAATAGATGATGTAAAATGGATGTAAAATTAACATCACCAAAAACCACCTGACTAAAACAGATGAGGTAAAAACTGTTGACTCTGAACTTAACTGTCGAAACTGAAATTTACCGTGGAATCTGAATGCTACTGTCGAAACTGAACGCAATGGTAGCAGAGAGGCACTTGACATGTAGTTTAGGGAGGGCCTGCAGTGTAACGCCCCGAGACCAATGTGCTAGGTGTCGTCTAGTTATTCGCTGTTGTTGCCTTGTCATTGCTTGCGTGTCATGCATTGCATATCATGTCATCATGTGCATTTCATTTGCATACATGTTCGTCTCAGGCATCCGAGCATTTTCTCTGTTGTCCGTTTTGCAATCTGGCGCTCCGTTCTCCTCCGGTGGTCCTTTCTACCTTCTTCTCATGTGTGGGGATTAAACATTTCCAGATTGGACCGAGACTTGCCATGCGGCCTTGGTTTACTACCGGTAGACCGCCTGTCAAGTTTCGTACCATTTCGACTTCGTTTGATGCTCCAACGGTTAACCGAGGGACCGAAAAGGCCTCGTGTGTGTTGCAGCCCAACACCCCCTCCAATTTGGCCCAAAACCCACCTAAACCTCCTCCATCATCTAGAGCGTTCGATCACGATCGCGTGGCCAAAAACCGCACCTCATTTGGACTCTCCTAGCTCCCTCTACCTATAACTATGTGTCCTTCCCAGAATTTCCGCGCAGACGAAACCCTAGATCCACCCCTTCGCGCCGCCAGACACTTCTCCCATTGGCCGGACATGTCCGCCGCCGCCTTCGTCCAATCCGGAGCCGACATGTGTCCTCCCACGCCCCACTTCACCGTCGGGCCCGTGGAGCCCATCTCCGGCCCGCCTCGGGCCGCGCCAGGCCCGAGGAGATCCGCGCCGCGCCCTCTCGCCGGACCTCCGCCGGAGTTCCTCGCTGCCGGCCACCGCACCTTGCCGCCTCTCGTCACCGCTTCGGCCACCGGAGTTCCGCTGTCGCTGCGCCCTCACCCAGGCAGTGCCCCGCACCTCCTCTTCCCCTCCTTTTCTCCCCTGCTCTCCCTCTCATCTAGGCCGCGCCGCCGCCATTGTTTTGCAGGGCCGCCGCCGAGTTCGTCGGGGGCCTCCCCGACCTCGTCCATCGCCGGATCTGGGGACCCCAGTCTCGGATCTGCTTGTTCCCGACCTTCCCCGGCCTCCTCCGCCCCTCCTTGCCGCTGCCTCGCCAGCGAATGGCGCTGCCGCCGCCTCTTCCTCCCTCGATGCAGGCGGGATCGAGGAGGAGGACTACGCCCTCGGCCTCGTGGGCCCTCGGCCTCCCTTCGCGGCCCAGATCTGCAGGCCCGGGGCTCCAGAAGCCCAGTTCCGGTGGTTCCGGCCCAACGTGAGCACCCCGTCTAAGTTCCGCCCATGCGTCTTTTAGCTATTTTGCGCCCTTACATTTTTTTCCGAAATCTGCTAAGTCCCCGAAATTCCCAGATTCATATGCCCATGTTCATTGCATCGTAACTTTGCATCCGTAACTCCGATTTGAGCATATAGCATATCAAAATGTTTGTCTCAGAGAGTACATCATTTCATCTGACTGCATCATTTTCATTTGAGTTCATTTTGATGCCCGAAATGCTGTTAGAAGAGTGCTATTTGAGACAATTGTCAGATATGCTGCTCCATTTAGATAATTGTCATTTTTGCCATGATTATTGTGTGCATGATATGCCCATGAGTTCTACATATGTTTTGTTAAGGGTTTTATCATCTTTCCAGAGGTGCAACCCATGTATTTTTGTGATGTGTGTGGTGACTAGCACAAGCTTGCAAAGTGAGGCACTTGGTAATGCTGATTTCAGGGACTTAGCATTTCCACTAATTCCTTGACCTGTTTATCTCATATGGCCATATGTTCATGTTGTTTCCTAGTGATCCGTGCCTCTTTTAAGGATGATCAGTAAGGATGTTTCGTTAATCTTGTAGTGCTCTATCCATCCATGTCTTTGGTTGCAATTATGGAGCACCCTAGCTTGAGTCAATCGAGCCCTACTTTTGCTATTTCGTGAATCTGGGCAGATTGTCTACTTGTTAGCGATTTTGCCGAGGATGTTGTAGTTGATCCGTGCATGCCATGCTATTGTTCTTGCCATGTCTAGCTTTCATTTTGAGTATTCTTGATGGGTGTATGCTTAGCTTGTCATGACTTGCTCTATAGTGAGTGCATCGAACTCGTAAACATGCCTACTTGATATCTGTTTTGCATGCTCCAGTTTTCACTAAGTCAGTGATCTGGTTATGTTTTTGCCATGTTCACATGCTTGCAATTGTATTTTCTGATCCCTTTTGGCTCAAGGTCACTAAGGGACTTTTGTTAAGATCTTTGAGTAGCTCCATGCCGTGCTTTACTTTGCCATATTCAGGTCCTGTAGCATATAGTTTTCATACTCCGAAGAGTGCTATCTGATCTGAAATTCCAGACAAGTGTTAATTTCACTAAGTCTGAGATCTGTTTGTCATATGCATTTTTGCCATGCTTGTTTGAACCTGTTAATGGATGAATTGGCCGTAGCTTAGTGCTAGACTTTTGTTAAGCTTATTGAATTCCCTGCCATGTATTTTGATGCCATGTTTGAATGTTGTAGCATGTTCATCTCGTTGCATTTAGATGGCTACTTGTTGCAAATCGCAGAACATGGTCATATTTGAATTGCTTGCCATTTCCAAACCGTAACTCCGATACCGGCGTTCTTTATATCATTTTCAAGCGATTTCATCTCATCTTTCCAGTGGCACACTTGGATTTCCAAGTAGATGCCAGGTTCATTCATTCCTTTGCAAATCATGCATAATCGCATACGCATCCCGCATATCATACCATGTTCATGTGTTGGGTGTTTACTATGTTGTGTGCTTCTTTTCGGTGTTTGCTTCTTCGGGTTGGTTCCGGTAATGTCGCGTTTGTGAGGACCCGTTCATCTACGTCCGTTTGACTTCTTCATGGACTCGTTCTTCTTCCTTGTGGGATTTCAGGCAAGATGACCATACCCTCGAAATCACTTCTATCTTTGCTTGCTTAGTTGCTCGCTCTTTTGCTATGCCTATGTTGCGATACCTACCACTTGCTTATCATGCCTCCCATATTGTTGAACCAAGCCTCTAACCCACCTTGTCCTAGCAAACAGTTGTTTGGCTATGTTACCGCTTTGCTCAGCCCCTCTTATAGCGTTGTTAGTGGCAGGTGAAGATTGAAGTTTGTTCCTCGTTGGAACATGAAGATGATGTTCCTTGTTGGAACATGTTTACTTGTTGGGATATCACAATATATCTTCTTTAATTAATGCATCTATATACTTGGTAAAGGGTGGAAGGCTCGGCCTTATGCCTGGTGTTTTGTTCCACTCTTGCCGCCCTAGTTTCCGTCATATCGGTGTTATGTTCCTGGATTTTGCGTTCCTTACGCGGTTGGGTAATAATGGGAACCCCTTGACAGTTCGCCTTGAATAAAACTCCTCCAGCAATGCCCAACCTTGGTTTTACCATTTGCACTAACAACCTACCACCTTCCCTTGGGTTCTGCAGACTCAAGGGTCATCTTTATTCTAACCCCCCTGGGCCAGTGCTCCTCTGAGTGTTGGTCTGAACTGAGCTGCCTGCGGGGCCACCTTGGGGAAACTTGAGGGTTGGTTTTACTCGTAGCTAGTCTCATCTGAGTGTGCCCTGAGAAAGAGATATGTGCAGCTCCTATCGGGATTTGTCGGCACATTCGGGCGGTGTTGCTGGATTTGTTTTAACCTGTCGAAATGTCTTGAAGAACCGGGATACCGATTCTGATCGGAACGTCTCAGGAGGAGGTCTATTCCTTCGCTGACCGTGAGAGCTTGTCATGGGCTAAGTTGGGACACCCCTGCAGGGATTTGAACTTTCGAAAGTTGTGCCCGCGGTTATGGGCAGATGGGAATTTGTTAATGTCCGGTTGTAGAAAACCTGAAGTTGACCTTAATTAAAATGCATCAACCGCGTGTGTAACCGTGATGGTCTCTTTCCAGCGGAGTCTGGGAAGTGAACACGGTGTTGGAGTTATGCTTGACGTAGGTTGTTTTAGGATCACTTCTTGATCATACTTTTATCGATCGTGCTTTGCCTTCTCTTCTCGCTCTGATTTGTGTATGTTAGCCACCATATATGCTAGTCGCTTGCTGCAGCTCCATGTCATACCTTTTACCTTACCCATAAGCTTAAATAGTCTTGATCGTGAGGGTGCGAGATGGCTGAGTCCCCGTGACTCACAGATACTTCCAAAACCAGCTTGCAGGTGCCGTTGAACCGTGCAGTTGACGCAACCAAGCTCAAGGAGGAGCTCGTTGAAGATCTTGCCCTTTGTGTTGTTTCGTTCTAGTTGATCAGTAGTGGAGCCCAGTTGGGGTCGATCGGGGACCTTGTCGCATTTGGGGTTCTTCTTTTATTTTGGGTTCCATAGTCGGACCTTGAGTGTATTTGGATGATGTAATGCTTTATTCATGTAATTATGTGAAGTGGCGATTGTAAGCCAACTATGTAACTTCTTCCCCTATTTTATTACATGGGTTGTGTGAAGATTGCGACATGGCTTTCAATGCGGTTATGCCTCTAAGTCGTGCTTCGACACGTGGGAGATATAGCCGCATTGAGGGCGTTACAAGTTGGTATCAGAGCCTTCCCCGACCTTAGGAGCCCCATTGCTTGATCAAATTAGTGGACGAGTTGAGTCTAGAAAAATGTTTTGAGTCATTTAGGAATTATATATCGGAGAGTTTAGGAATTCTTTTACTCCCCAGTCCCTTCATCGCTCTGGTGAGGCATCCTGACATAGAGTTTTGACTCTTCTCTTCTCAAATTTCACTAAAAAAATTTAGGATTACGCGGGTATCTTGGAATCGTTCCGACGGTTTTGTGACGAGAACATTGTCTTGGTGCCTCCTGTCAGGGGTTTTGTGGAAGTGTCCCAGGGAGGTGAGCTCCAAGGTGTTGTCGTCACAATTTTATTGTTGCAGTTCTGGAATACCTGAGTTTAGTACGCCGACATCGAAAATCTCTTTTATGCAGTTTGTTGGTGAGATAACCTCGACGCCACCCAGTACTGGGGCGGGAGTTCGGGAGTATCGCCATAACTTGTATAACGGATGCTTTTCGAAGGTTGAGGTAGATGATTTCCGAAGGTTTCTTGGTTATGTGTTGAGGGATGGATACAGCTGGATGTAGGATTTGCTAGATTTGGGTGAGATATTATGCTTCCCCTGTATCCCCAACACCTGATTGCATAACCGGAAAGGTTCGGGAGTTTCATAAGTGGGAATTCAAGTAGCTCTTAGGATATCTTTTCGACAGATGTATGATATGAAATTGGGGTTCGACGTCTAGTGGTCCGCCTATTCACGGTCGGTTTTACAGTGGTCTCGTTGTGTCTTAAAGAGTCCTTGGCTATGCCGACTCGGGGACGCTTCGTATGTCATGTGCACTGCCTTGTACATGATGGTGCTGTACGATCGAGCCCGTGTAGGCCCCACCATGAAAACTTCGGACGAAATCTCTATCATATGTTTGTTCTGACTTATTCTGCAAGCCAATCCTTGTTTTGTTTTGAGTTGTGGTATTCGAGTTGCTTCAATGACAAGTGTTGATTCCATACCTTCCCCAAATGGTGTTCTCATACTCCGATGTGAATACTAATGCTTCTCGATCATCGAGTCTGTCATGTCAATCCTTTTCACCGGTGTGTTTCTCTTCAAGTGGATCCGAACATTTCAACATCCGCAAGATCCAATCCCAGCTTTCTCAATGGTGTTCGTTTCACCCATTCCAAATTGTCTTTGTTTTTCCCACCCTCCCTCCCTTTGTTTTTCTCCAAGGATCCAGATTTCTTATTCAAGTATCATTTTATTGTTGTGAAGCCTCTCCATTCTTTTTCTTCATGTTCTTACCCGGTGATTCTCATGAAGGTTTTAACGGAGCTTCTAGTTCATCATTCTTCGCTCTTTTCTTCTCCGGTGGATTCAATTCAAGCTTTGCCAATTATATCCTTTCCTCGTTACAAATGCTTTCTCATGCCGGTGCAATCCTTCATCATTCACTTCTCACTATTCAATTGTTCCGGAGTGCTCAAGATATCTCAAAGACTCGTGTTTCCACTCTGCATTCGTTCAAGATCTTTCGAGGATGTTCTCTCTTTCAAGCCATTTAAGTCAACCGGTGTAATCTCTCCTTTCAAGCAATCATTTCAACGGTGTTTCTTTTCAGTGGGCCCTAACCCACAGGTCTATTCCCAGGATCTTACCTGACTCTTCTTATTTTCCCGGAGATATCCTCAAATTTCTTGTCAAAGTTTGACGTAAGAATGAATTATCATCAGTCAAATGTATTTCTCCAAGATCTTTCAAATTCTTTTCATTGTGGTTCAACCTTTCTAGTCTTCATCCCGGAGTATCTCAACAATCCATGGTGGTCTTTATCATCGTCATTCTCTGCAGTTGAAGACCGAAGAAGAGTTTCTTTTAAATCTTGCTCCATTCTCTGCCATCCTCTCATAATTGTTTTTGATTGTGGGAATTCTTTTCACCTATCCGGAGTAATTCAAGAGTCTTCTCAGTTTTGTTATCCGGAGTCCATCAATTTAGGTTTATTCATTCTCAGCTGTCAGTTATCATTCTCCTATCTTGCCGGTGCATCAATCAAATATCCTCTAATCAGTTCTTGATCTCTTCGTTCTCATGTATCTAGTTTGTCTCAAGCACCTTCGTTCATTTGCTAATTTTTACCGGTGATGCACCCCTACTTCGATCATTTTCAATTCTTACGGTGGTTCTTCCAAGATTTTGTCTTCCTTTGTTCATCATATCAATTTATTCGTTGTTTCAACCCGACCGGTGGTTCATGGAAGACCTTTCAAAATGGACGCTATATCTATCTTAATCCTTTCTACGAGAATAAGTAGTATGCCAATTCCATTGCTTGTCATCAATTTTAATTGGTGAAGGTTAAGCATAATGTAATTCTTATTCTTGGTTTCAAGTGCTCATCTTTCTTTTCCGGAGCTCCAAGCTATTTCAATTATATCACCACGGAGATTCATCTAAATCATTACAAGGTTTCACCTTGTGTTTTCTACTTCTCTTTCTTTTCGTTATCTTTTGTTTACCGGAGTTCTTCATGAAGGTTCTACATGATGGTTCATCAAGGATTTATATTCCTTCTCGAAACGTTCATCAACTTTCTTTTCAGAGGAGCTCAAGCTTTCTTCATATTGTAATCCGGAGTGCATTTCTGTCTACTGTATCATTGGAGGTGGTATTAGGTCATTCTTGATAATTTGAGTTCATGTTTTCATGATTCACATGTTGTCAAGATCGAGATATTTTAAATCCATCAATCTCGTCATTGGAGTTATCTTGGGTTATATTTCACCTAAAGCCTTCTCTAAGGTTTGTTGCTATTATGGTGCTTATAAACGACCCAAGTTCTTCTTTTATCCTCCCGGTGAAATAAGTTTCTCGTCTCCTTGTTCATATAAATCCAATCAATTCTTTTCCCGTGGGTGGCAGGTTGTCACCTCATAATTTGAGATGTATTCCATAAGACCATATCAAGATTATTCTTTTCATTGTTGGTTTTTTCCAACAACTCTGTTCGACCCTTCTCCTAAGGATACCTTTTCAAGCTCTTTTGTAGCAGAAGTTGGCATTTTCTTCTACATTCTTTTATCTCAATGATCTATCTTCTATTTCTTTCTTCTGGAGGAATTGTGTTGTTGCTCTCTTCAACCTTTCTTCTTGTTCTGGTCAGGATCCTGTTCTTTTCATGCTTATCCTTTTAACCGGAGTGTTGTGTCCCTTTTGCTCAAGCTCTTTCATTTTATCAAGTTTTTCATCTCTTTTAAACCGGAGTGCTGTCCGAGATCTTTCTTACCCCTTGTTCCATTCATTCAATAGTTACGGAGGCAGTGTATTGCGATTTCATCAAGTATCTTCTCATCTTATCAAGTTCTTATTCAATTCCTTTTCTTTTCAATTGGAGTGATGTCTGAATTTGTTCTTCCATGTTCCTTTTTCCTAACGGAGTGCTTTCAACTTTGTTCTTCTCTGTTTCTTTCTTTCTTTCATTTTGCTCAACCTTTTCAAGGTTCTTTGGTTTCACTTGTTTGTCAAAGAAGCAACTTAGTTTTACCTCTTCTGTTTCTCTTCCGTTTTTCCCTCCGGTGCCATTCTAGATCTCGGGACGAGATCCTCTCATAGTGGTGGAGTGTTGTAACGCCCCGAGACCGATGTGCCAGGTGTCGTCTAGTTATTCGTTGTTGTTGCCTTGTCATTGCTTGTGTGTCATGCATTGCATATCATGTCATCATGTGCATTTCATTTGCATACATGTTCATCTCAGGCATCCGAGCATTTTCTCCGTTGTCCGTTTTGCAATCCGGCGCTCCGTTCTCCTCCGGTGGTCCTTTCTACCTTCTTCTCATGTGTGGGGATTAAACATTTCCGGATTGGACCGAGACTTGCCATGCGGCCTTGGTTTACTACCGGTAGACCGCCTGTCAAGTTTCGTACCATTTGGACTTTGTTTGATGCTCCAACGGTTAACCGAGGGACCGAAAAGGCCTCGTGTGTGTTGCAGCCCAACACCCCTCCAATTTGGCCCAAAACCCACCTAAACCTCCTCCATCATCTAGAGCGTTCGATCACGATTGTGTGGCCAAAAACCGCACCTCATTTGGACTCTCCTAGCTCCCTCTACCTATAAATATGTGTCCCTCCCGGAATTTCCGTGCAGACGAAACCCTAGATCCACCCCTTCGCGCCGCCGGGCACTTCTCCCACCGACCGGACATGTCTGCCACCGCCTTCGTCCAATCCGGAGCCGACATGTGTCCTCCCACGCCCCACTTCGTCGTCGGGCCCATGGAGCCCATCTCCGGCCCGCCCCGGGCCACGCCAGGCCCGAGGAGATCCGCGCCGCGCCCTCTCGCCGGACCTCCGCCGGAGTTCCTCGCCGCCGGCCACCACACCTTGCCGCCTCTTGTCACCGCTCCGGCCACCGGAGTTCCGCGTCGCCGCGCCCTCGCCCAGGCAGTGCCTCGCGCCTCCTCTTCCCCTCCTTTTCTCCCCTGCTCTCCCTCTCATCTAGGCCGCGCCGCCGCCATTGTTTTGCAGGGCCGCCGCCGAGTTCGTTGGGGGCCTCCCCGACCTCGTCCGTCGCTGGATTCGGGGACCCCAGGCCCGGATCTGCTCGTTCCCGACCTTCCCCAGCCTCCTCCGCCCCTCCTCGTCGCTGCCTCGCCAGCGAACGGCGCCGCAGCCGCCTCTGCCTCCCTCGATCCAGGCGGGATCGAGGAGGAGGACGACGCCCTCGGCCTCGTGGGCCCTCGGCCTCCCTTCGTGGCCCAGATCTGCAGGCCCGGGGCTCCAGAAGCCCAGTTCCGGTGGTTCCGGCCCAATGTGAGCACCCCGTCTAAGTTCCGCCCATGCGTCTTTTAGCTATTTTGCGCCCTTACGTTTTTTTTCCGAAATCTGCTAAGTCCCCGAAATTCCCAGATTCATATGCCCATGTTCATCGCATCGTAACTTTGCATCCGTAACTCTGATTTGAGCATATAGCATATCAAAATGTTCGTCTCATAGAGTACATCATTTCATCTAACTGCATCATTTTCATTTGAGTTCATCTTAATGCCCAAAATGCTGTTAGAAGAGTGCTATTTGAGATAATTGTCAGATATGCTGCTCCATTTAGATAATTGTCTTTTTTGCCATGATTATTGTGTGCATGATATGCCCATGAGTTCTACATATGTTTTGTTAAGGGTTTTATCATCTTTCCAGAGGTGCAACCCATGTATTTTTATGATGTGTGTGGTGACTAGCAGAAGCTTGCAAAGTGAGGCACTTGGTAATGCTGATTTCAGGGACTTGGCATTTCCACTAATTCCTTGACCTGTTTATCTCATATGGCCATATGTTCATGTTGTTTCCTAGTGATCCGTGCCTCTTTTGAGGATGATCAGTAAGGATGTTTCGTTAATCTTGTAGTGCTCTATCCATCCATGTCTTTGGTTGCAATTATGGAGCACCCTAGCTTGAGTCAATCGAGCTCTACTTTTGCTATTTCGTGAATCTGAGCAGATTGTCTATTTGTTAGCGATTTTGCCGAGGATGTTGTAGTTGATCCGTGCATGCCATGCTATTGTTCTTGCCATGTCTAGCTTGCATTTTGAGTATTCTTGATGGGTGTATTCTTAGCTTGTCATGACTTGCTCTGTAGTGAGTGCATCAAGCTCGTAAACATGCCTACTTGATATCTGTTTTGCATGCTCCAGTTTTCACCAAGTCTGTGATCTGATTATGTTTTTGCCATGTTCACATGCTTGCAATTGTATTTTCTGATCCCTTTTGGCTCAAGGTCACTAAGGGACTTTTGTTAAGCTCTTTGAGTAGCTCCATGCCATGCTTTACTTTGCCATGTTCAGGTCCTGTAGCATATAGTTTTCATACTCCGAAGAGTGCTATCTGATCTGAAATTCCAGACAAGTGTTAATTTCACTAAGTCTGAGATCTGTTTGTCATATGCATTTTTGCCATGCTTGTTTGAACCTGTTAATGGATGAATTGGCCGTAGCTCAGTGCTAGACTTTTGTTAAGCTTCTTGAATGCATCCCTGCCATGTATTTTGATGCCATGTTTGAATGCTGTAGCATGTTCATCTCGTTGCATTTAGATGGCTACTTGCTGTAAATCGCAGAACGTGGTCATATTTGAATTGCTTGCCATTTCCAAACCGTAAGTCCGATTCCGGCGTTCTTTATATCGTTTTCAAGCGATTTCATCTCATCTTTCCAGTGGCACACTTGGATTTCCAAGTTGAGGCCAGGTTCATTCATTCCTTTGCAAATCATGCATATGCATCGCATACCGCATCCCGCATATCATACCATGTTCATGTGTTGGGTGTTTACTATGTTGTGTGCTTCTTTCAAGTGTTTGCTTCTTTGGGTTGGTTCCGGTAACATCGCGTTTGTGAGGACCCGTTCATCTACCTCCATTTGACTTCTTCATGGACTCATTCTTCTTCCTTGCGGGATTTCAGGCAAGATGACCATACCCTCGAAATCACTTCTATCTTTGCTTGCTTAGTTGCTCGCTTTTTTGCTATGCCTATGCTGTGATACCTACCACTTGCTTATCATGCCTCCCATATTGTTGAACCAAGCCTCTAACCCACCTTGTCCTAGCAAACCGTTGTTTGGCTATGTTACCGCTTTGCTCAGCCCCTCTTATAGCGTTGTTAGTTGCAGGTGAAGATTGAAGTTTGTTCCTTGTTGGAACATGTTTACTTGTTGGGATATCACAATATATCTTCTTTAATTAATGCATCTATATACTTGGTAAAGGGTGGAAGGCTCGGCCTTATGCCTGGTGTTTCGTTCCACTCTTGCCGCCCTAGTTTCTGTCATATCGGTGTTATGTTCCCGGATTTTGCGTTCCTTACGCGGTTGGGTAATAATGGGAACCCCTTGACAGTTTGCCTTGAATAAAACTCCTCCAGCAATGCCCAACCTTTGTTTTACCATTTGCACTAACAACCTACCACCTTCCCTTGGGTTCTGCAGACTCAAGGGTCATCTTTATTCTAACCCCCCTGGGCCAGTGCTCCTCTGAGTGTTGGTCCGAACTGAGCTACCTGCGGGGCCACCTCGGGGAAACTTGAGGGTTGGTTTTACTCGTAGCTAGTCTCATCTGAGTGTGCCCTAAGAAAGAGATATGTGCAGCTCCTATCGGGATTTGTCGGCACATTCGGGCGGTGTTGCTGGATTTGTTTTAACGTGTCGAAATTTCTTGAAGAACCGGGATACCCAGTCTGATCGGAACGTCTCCGGAGGAGGTCTATTCCTTCGTTGACCGTGAGAGCTTGTCATGGGCTAAGTTGGGACACCCCTGCAGGGATTTGAACTTTCGAAAGCCATGCCCGCGGTTATGGGCAGATGGGAATTTGTTAATGTCCGGTTGTAGAAAACCTGAAGTTGACCTTAATTAAAATGCATCAACCGCGTGTGTAACCCTGATGGTCTCTTTCCGGCGGAGTCCGGGAAGTGAACATGGTGTTGGAGTTATGCTTGACGTAGGTTGTTTTAGGATCACTTCTTGATCATACTTTTATCGATCGTGCTTTGCCTTCTCTTCTCGCTCTCATTTGCGTATGTTAGCCGCCATATATGCTAGTCGCTTGCTGCAGCTCCATCTCATACCTTTTACCTTATCCATAAGTTTAAATAGTCTTGATCGCGAGGGTGCGAGATTGCTGAGTCCCCATGACTCACAGATACTTCCAAAACCAGCTTGCAGGTGCCGTTGAACCGTGCAGTTGACGCAACCAAGCTCAAGGAGGAGCTCGTTGAAGATCTTGCCCTTTGTGTTGTTTCGTTCTAGTTGATCAGTAGTGGAGCCCAGTTGGGGTCGACCGTGGACCTTGTCGCATTTGGGGTTCTTCTTTTATTTTGGGTTCCGTAGTCGGACCTTGAGTGTATTTGGATGATGTAATGCTTTATTCATGTAATTGTGTGAAGTGGCGATTGTAAGTCAACTATGTAACTTCTTCCCCTATTTTATTACATGGGTTGTGTGAAGATTACCTCACTTGCGACATGGCTTTCAATGCGGTTATGCCTCTAAGTCGTGCTTCGACACGTGGGAGATATAGTCGCATCAAGGGCGTTACATGCAGTTCATCTTCAACCTGCACCCCCCTGAGCCGCCAGCCACCACCGGCCGAACCACCGGCCCCAGCGCCGCCTCGCTGCCCCGAAACAACTCGCCACCGTCGCCCCGGCCAGCCCTCTAGGCCCCTCCCCCACCCTAAACCCTAAGATAGATAGTGGGGTACCTCTCCGGCGAGCCCCCGTCCCCGCTGCGGGTGGTTCTTCCTTAACTCCGGCGAGCCCCCCCAACCCCTGAAAATCGACTGACCCAAAAGTCGATTCAGTTGACTGAAGTGTGGCTTAATCGGAGCAGAGCAAAAGCACGAGCGAGGGGGAGAGCAACAGCAGTAGCTAGGCGAGCTAGCGATCGAGCGAGAGCCGGAGCAGCAGCATCAGATCTGGCTGGTATGGACGCCGCCGCCAAAGGGGCCTCGCACTGGGGGAGAGCCGCCATGGAGATGTCGCCCGCGGCGCCGGCTTCAAGGTAGCCGCTCCATGGGGGTGGGATATGGAGCACCGTAGGCACCGGGAGGTCGAGTTAAGGAGAAGGTGCGATGCGATGAGTGTACAACCTCTTTGGTGGCGACGAGTAGGCCTCGGCTTCGTCCGAGGAGTCGGTGAGGATGTTGCGGTTCCGGTGGAGCAGGTTAAGGCGGCGCTGTGGGGATGGATCAGCCGCGATAGACTAGGTGATCGTCGGAGTGGCTCCTTGGAGGTGGAGGACGGAGCGGCTAAACCGGCGAGACGACGAGATGGATGACGGATCCTCATCCGGGGAGGTGGACGAGGGTCGTCGAGCTGTTGCGGTGGACGACATCGTCGGGGAAGAGGCTCTGGCTGGGCAGCGGTGACGTGGCAGACGGAGGAGGGTGGGG
Organism: Triticum dicoccoides; assembly: GCF_002162155.2. NCBI lineage: Eukaryota > Viridiplantae > Streptophyta > Magnoliopsida > Poales > Poaceae > Triticum > Triticum dicoccoides. Next base: position 579,784,244 of record NC_041382.1, on the reverse strand, counting down.
TTTCGCTACTGGAGTGGAGAGGTTATGGCGGCCTGGGATTTCGATTGGCAAAAAGGGGGCGATGGGAGGGGGTGAAGCATGACTTAGGAATGCGCTTGTCCAAAATGTAGGGTCTGTTACAAAAGTACCCCCCACTGATTTGAACTAGCGGCCCTTTCGGCTCAGGGTTAGAAGGGAGATTTCGCGTGTCGGGATTTGGCAGCTGGAGGGAGTTTTTGCGCGCGTTGTAATTTCGAGATAGCAAGGCGCGGGTTGTGAAGGCGCCAGTTTTGGGAGCACGATATCTAAATTTTCAGGATATAACAAGACGCGGGTTGAATTTTAGGGACAAGCCTAACGTGTAGTAATATTGTACTTGTACGTACCAAATCAATTCGCACTTCCCTCAACCAAAAAGAAAACAAAAAAATAAAACTATTCACACCACACAAAGAGAGAGGTCTTGCCCCATTTTACTATACAAATGCTATTCAAAGCTACTCCTTCCTTCCATCTATATAGGGCCTAATGCATTTTTCGATGCTAACTTTGACCAAATATTAGAGCAATGACATATGACATGCAACTTACACAAAGCACACCATTACATTCGTATGTGAAAGGTTCTTTCAATGATATAATTTTAACATTGTGCATGTCATGTACTATTAATCTTGTCAATAGTCAAAGGCGGTCTTAAAAATCTCATTATGCCCTATATAGATGGAAGGAGGGAGTATGAATCCATGTTATGTCCGATTAAAATTTTTCGCTTGCTGTATAATGCATGTAACCTACTCATACCAACATTTTAGTGCATTCCAAATGTCTATACTACCGCTGCAATTCGAACTAAATTTGAATTCGTTTCTCTATTTGAATAAGAATCTACAATCATGATTGTTGCCAACTTCAACCATCATAGTTTCCTTGCTATCCGCCAGATATAAATCAGATGGCATATAATGCAGGATGGCAGGCACACCATCATCAACAACTCCGTTTTTTATAAGAGTAGAGATAAAATATATTAAATGTAGTATACCATGTTCATAACCACACCATGTGTATCACCACTATATATATTCACACATCCGTCTGTTTGAAACACTATGATAAATTCTTCAAATATCTGAATTCGCTTTTTATAATGAAGTATATATGATCTCTATTCGTCTTTTACACCCACACAACCCTCTTATCTTTGTAGCTAGCGCTAACTTTCTCTTGTGCATGCACACGCCCGCATCCCTCTCACCCTCCCTCGGCATTCTCTAGCTCCATCGCGCAAATTCGTCTTTTCACTTTAGGTCGTTCACCCATGGTGTGTGTAGGCCCCCCAGCTCCTTTACGGCACACATCGATCGATATGCCTCTCTAGCCAGGTGTGCCTAGGACAAACACAAGCTTCCCCTCTTCTCTTGTCACTGTCCATGCCTCACTCCCACCACTCTTTTCATCGATCTCGTACTCGCACACTCCTCCCCCTCGATATAGTATGCCTCTCGTACCACCTCCTACATGCATCCCTCTCTCTCTCTATCCTTCTCCTCGTGCCTCATTTTCTTCTAACACACACATGCATGTATACCGATCGATCTCCCAACATATACCTAGATCGACTTTAACTACCCCCCATCGATCGACGTACCTCACAAGTTATGTCTCTCCTTTCTCTTACAAAGGGCGATTGATCTTCCTATGTAGTTACGTCTGCTTACCATAGCCACATCGCCCCCCCCTCATCATTCGTGCATGCCTCCTGACCCATCTCTCACACGCACGTGCACAGACAACAAGCAACCATCTCCTCTCTTATTGATATTGCGGGCATGCCCTCTGTTTGTCTAGCAAGCCTATCCCACCATTTTTTAGAAGCAACTCCACAACCACCCCCTCCAACACTCTAGCTCTGTCTCTCTCCCAACCTTATTCATCTCTTGCACATATGCATGGATGCCGATCGATCTCCCTTAATACATGAGGCAGATCGATCTCCTTAATACATGAGGTAGGCCTCTCTCCTCCTCCACACATATACCAGCCATTCTACCTCTATAGTTAATTGGGCCTCCCTCTTCCCCCACCACACACTGATAGTCGAGCGCTGCAGGTAGGTATCCATGCCACAGAGACAAACTGCACATGTCCCATCTCACGTTCCAGTAGGCCAGCCACTCTATATCTTTGAAGTGGGCACACACAAATTCGATGACACTCTTTATCGATCACGCGCGCACACACACACGCATCATCCCTCTCTTCGATTCTATGGACACCTCAAGCCGATGATACCTCCACTCTCTTCTCGTGGATCACCCCCTCTATATATATGTTATATCCAGGACTCTATTTCACACACGTTGCATATGTTAAATATTTTGATTGACCCCCCCCCCCAAAACTCTCAAGAACGCACACACTATATCTCTCTAGGTTTGTATCTCTCTCACACAACGCCACGTAGGTGGTGTGCGTATACAAGAAGAGAATAGGTGCACCGTGCACGTACTCATGCTTCGTGCCCAGCCACACCCGCGCGGGTACACGGTGGAGCTCATTTCTCTGCAGAAGCTGAATTTGTTTTTCAAACATCAAGTGGCAAGAGACACGAAAACTTATTTGCCCATTAGTGACTTGTCAGGGTGGTGGATTTTAGTTTGTACGATAATGCTTCATCCACCTAAAGTAACGAAAGTTCTTATGTAAACTTCCTAGTAATTCCCTCTTCGTAGGTGCAGCATTACTCCTAACATTTGTAATATCGGTTTGAAACTTGTAATATTGCTGTGTCCTATTCCTGTGTTTTCAAAATCATGCGAATCAAACAGGTCCTGAGTTGGTGATGATGTTGTGCCTCCCATCTTTCACCAATAGCCGTCGGATCTAGATCTGACGCATACAAACCAAGCTTCTCCATTTTTGCAAAAAGATGCCCGCACTTGTTCCCTATTTACAAACAACTCCTTGTCTCTCACAATCAGACTCATCTCCTCCCCACCACATCTAGGAGTAGAAGGCCGTGGAAAAATCTGGCGCGATGGCCGCTGCCAGAGCCGTCCACCCCCAATCTTGGTGTTTCATGCAATGCACGGGCATCTACGCACGGGAAATTATGTGGAACAGGGCTAGTTGTAACCAGGCTAGCTCTACAGCCATGATGATAGTGACTGCAGACGGCGAGGCTGACTATGTTATGCCGAACACGGCGCCTATACTCAGGTGTCATCTCCGGCGCATGGTCTTGTCACTTCACTGTGAGGAGCAGCACGCAATAATTTGACCAACGGGTAGTACAGTGCTAGTACTCCTACTACTACATTGGTAGTACTAGTACTAGTACTAGTAGCACCACCGTATGGATTTAGGAGTACTATCACGTCCATCTGGATTTTATTATTTGACTGGCAATATCTAGTAATGCATGTCACCAAAAATGTACTACTCCCCCTGTAAATAAATACATGGTGTTTTATTCCTATCGGCGAGAGAACTTAATGTTTTTTTGCTACTCCTAACTAGAGTACTAATAGGATTACATGCAATGAACTAAACACTGCATGTCATGTTTGGTAGTCTCAAGTCATTGAAAGCATGCACGGCCCACATCTCTCATTGGTTGATATGTCACAAAATAAGAAACAAGGAGGGAGTTAATGCACCGTGCCTAAGTATTTTGGGATTATTTGGTTTTCGTAAGGTGACTTACACAAAATTTTTGTTTACATGCATTAACATTTTATTAGTTAAATCAAAGGTCAAAACTTGGCGCAAAATGCAAAGGGGACCAATAAACTAGTAAACATCAAACTTTTCTCGTTTGGCCCCAACTAGAGGTCCGGTGAGATAACTATACTGCACCGGCACGGAGGGGGACGCAGCTTCATTGACTTACGGCAACTGCCTTTGGGTGAATGACACGTGGCCCTAGGGGGTGGCTGCCCACCTATCATACAGCCAAAGGCAGGTGTAGTAGAGGGCCGAGGAGTAGTACGAAATCCAACGCACCTACGCACACTAACCAAGGGCTGAGTGATCACTTGAATCGCAAGATCAGTTGACTAGAAGCTACGCTAGACCCATGGAGGCGATGAGCGCGAGCATCAGCCGGCTGTGCCAAATGGTCCACGAAGCCGGCCTGCGGCCCGGCACCGAGGAACGTCTCCAGGTAGTATTGCTTGAGGCCACTAGGGCGAGGGGCCGCTTGGACGACAACTTCGTCTCCTTGTTTGATGAGGTCCTCGTCGGTTTCCTCGACAAGTTCACCATCGTCAAGAAGCTTGTGGACGACTTTGACGTAAGCCTCCAGCCGATGCGCCCAGGCTCTGCGATGCCCGCCACCCTCAACGGCCACTATGGTAACGACCTGTTCGACGCACTGGTGTCCCTGCGACTACCCGCCGTCGCGCCGGAGAATGTCCACCTCGAGGTCGCGCTCGCCGCACAGCGCCTGGTGTAGCAAGACACCATCGACATAATCACCCACGTCTATGCGCAAATCGTCCACAAGGACTACTACATGCAAGAGGAGGACGATAGGACGCTGGCCTTCTTGGAGCGCAGGGCAACCTTGGACGGCACTGTTCAGAAGCATGTTGAGCCGCTGCCAACGCCGCTGCTCCTCACACATCGGTTGGTGATTCGGCGCACTAGGGCATGAGGATGTCGTTGAACGTTGATGGATCCGTATGTATTTTTATCTGTCCGTCAAATCCATGTAGCAGTATATGATACTACAGTAATTATCTTACCTTTTGCATCCACTTCATAATTTTCGTACGTACTCCATGCATGAACGGTGCCAGAACCAAACTTCTCATTACTCTAGGCAAAATCGTTATTTTCTATCTATCGGTCGCGCCATGGAGCAGAACCAAATTTTACAAGTTACGAGTTCAAAAGGAAAAGCCTGTCGTGTTCGCATCGCACCCCCACAGGGTTGGTCCGGCACGCCGCTCAAGCAGGAATGCGTGCGGTGTTGCATTTTCACTTACAAGTGGGACCGCAGTTGAGCAAACCGACTATCGGCAAACCCCCACCCCGCCCACTATGCGATGGTTGAGAAAATAGGAGGGAGAAGAGATGGCTGTAGCATGGACTCCAAGAAAATTGGTGTCGGATGGGACTCGTGTGGGTGGCATGTGTCGTACTGCTAGACGTGAATGCTAGTTATGGCCCATGCCACCCCACTATATCGAGCCTATATCGAGGTACGTAGAACAATTTCCTGCAGTCCGTGCTCAGCCCACCTCTATCTCTCTTCTCAGCCAGCCAGCGGACACGCAGAGCCCATCGTCTGTTTGCTCACATGCGGCCCCACATGTCAGTGAAAACGCAAGAGGACCCACTGAACCTGCACATCTTTCACCTCGATGTGCTGGTGATGAAAAACAAATCCAATAAAGATCTTCAGTGGCCGCTTTTGGAGTTACTCAAGAGTAGTAAGATTCTATTTACAGTTTAACCCAAGATGCACATCTCGTGGCTTCAACTACCACTCTACTTTCTTTCATGACACGACCTGGATGCTGGATGTCCCACGTGTCGGCAAAAGGAGGAAGAACCCGACCAAATCTTCGGTTCTGCTCTCGGATTAGACTAGTTGTGCTAACTTAAATTTTTTATTGTGTACTCCCTCCGCTCCAAAATACTTGACTTCCATTTGTCCAAAAATGGATGTACCTATATACTAAGACATGTCTAGAACATATATATTTTGACAAATAGAAGGCATGTATTGTGCAACCGAGGGAGTAGAATGGATGCAAGTTTTTGTATTGGGAAGAAGAGTACATCCATATATTGATAGAGCGCAATTTAGTAGATGTTCTATCACTTTTAGCTAGCACAGACGCAAGATCAAGCCTCCGCAGATGAACAAAGAATGCATCAAGAAGGCACTAATCCAACTTACAGGAGTAGTAAAATGTATTCTTGTGGTTCTTGTTTTCTTCGGTCTCGCTTTTCTAGTCAAATTTATCATTGGAGTTCGTGCAAAACGGAGGTGCGTTTGGGGTCGTGCGTTGGAGTTGGCCTTACAAGTGGGACCGCAGTTAAGGAAATCGACTATCGGCAAACCCCCACCTCGCCCGCCGCGCGATGGCTGAAGTTAGAGAAACGACGAGGTTGAAGAGATTGCTCTAGCACGGACTCCAAGAAATAATATGGTGTCAGATGGATGTCGTGGTGGTGGCGTGTGCCGTACTCCTGGACGTGAATGCTTGTTCTGGCCCATGCCACCCTACTACTCCTACTACTTACTCCTACTAGTATATAGTATACTAGTATCGAGGATTCGAGGTGCTGGTTACGTACAACGAACACATTAACATATGGCTACAGTAAAAACACCCGCCCGACGCGCGAAGCATGTGAAGCTAGTACAAATTTAGAGAAGCGACTGGAAAGCCATTCATAAATTTAGTAAGTTTATCACAGGTATATCATTTTATTACATACAACAGGTCATCAACCCACATCGACAACGAGGATACATTATAAATACTAAAGTTTTCACCACACAACAAATTACAAGCCATGAAATGAACTTCAACTCAACCATTCCGCAGCGTTAGAAACGCTTGCTTTGAACCGCAAGTGATTCTCTGGGACGGGCCATCCGTTGTTGATCTGGAGACCAACGCAGGACCGATCATCCAGGCTGAAGCAGCCTACTATATCAGTGCCAGGGTAGGGAACCACCCAAATGTCCGAGGTATAGACACAGTTGCTTCTCATAAATGTGTTAAGAGAAGTTGGATCGCCTTTCACCATCATCGGATAGTTTTGTCCAAGGAAGAGCGAGTTTTCTCCAAGACTATCAATTCTGTGCCAGGGAGAAGGAGTTGGCGCTAGCACACTAGTATCCATCCCGAATATCATGCAACGGGTGTTGGAATAGGTCCGGAGAGTGCGACCATGGGAGACACCTGCTTCCTTAGCAGTAACATCATCAGTGGGCTGTATACACACAAGAAGAGGTGATCCATCGGAATTAGTTGCCAAGCGCCACAGAGTATATGGGCGCTGCTCATGATCATTACCATCGGCATCTCCCCCTTGGTTATAAAAAATTTCAAGTATAGGTGGTGGGATGTTCACAGGACCTTGGAAACACAAGAAAAAGGTTAATTGGTAAAGGAAACTTGCTAACCCGCATGCATGTGGATGAAACAATTATAATTACAGTGGAAGACAAACATACCAAAACTACTAGGATGCCATGCAAAAACAGTGCCACGAGTGGTGGCAGCAAACACTAGGCCCTCGTATTGAATTGCATCACAGTACTCATCCGTGTACAGAAACTGATTTTTGAGCAATATCCATCGAGTCGAACCATGAAGGACAGCAACAAGCTTGTCAAAGATAGCAACAACTTGATAGTTGTTGTAATTCCAAGAGCGGTTGGGAACTCGACAGATTGCTATCTTTCATAGAAGACAGTCACCATGATCGTATTTGAACATGCGTACATTACCGGTGTGCTCAACCTATGGGCAGTGTGCTGAGATTTTTGGAAGTGGAACCCGGTGGCGAGTCTACACATTCACAAGTTCCCACTCGCAGTTGGAGCCAATGTAAACAACCCAATCTCCATTTGTGCCCGCCCAAGCCTTGCCCTCAAGCGATGGCATCTTAACATCATACGTATCATTATCAAGGGCATCAGCTGGCACAGGGCGAGGCCTCCGTCGTGCCGGCGCCGGTCATCAGGGTCACGGCGAAGAAGATAGGGGAGATCAAACCGCTCCTTGACTCTTGGGTTCTTTTAATGATGTTATTAGTTGAGTCGAGAATGGGCTTGAACAAACCTGCCATGCTAGACGAGGTGATGACGTCGCACCGATCAATGAGTTCCTCCACCACGTCATCTTTCATATCGGGGCAAGAATAACAGGGTCATTTCCGGCATGTTCCCTCCATGGAGAAGACGATCAAACAATGGCATAAGAAAGGGTGAAGGGCTTAAGGAAAATGGAGGAGGGAGAGGAAGAGCGTGCGACAGCAGTTCCAAATCGAGAGGGAAAGGCGAAGAGTCGGTGGACGGTTGCGAGTTTGCCACGGTTCACGAAGAGGCGCCCCGGCCTACACGTCCGTTTAGAAATACTCCTACTACTCGCCGTCGTCTCACTGATATGTTGGAACGGGACCACATGTCAATGAAACATGGTGTGTAATTTCTCGTGCAAAATGCGATCTGGCCGCGTTGGCCCGAGGTGCCGCATTAGTTATCGACCTTTATTTTTTTAATGGCGTGCCGATCAGTTTTGAAGCACGACTAACTGGTACTGTACGTGGAGAGGATGATAGCAGGGACCCGCCAAGGTCATGGCAGTACGCAAGCAAGTGCCTCCTTATTTCAAGCCAATAAAAAAATGGCTCCTCCTAGTGGATTTCTGACATCTGGGTCCCATGCCATTGTCAACGTAGTCAATAAACGAGAGAATTGCACAACGAGCGGCTGACACCAGGGACCCAGCAGCTCGCCCAGTTATTTTTGTTTTGTGTTAATTTGATAAATGCCACTCCAAATCTGGTGTATCCGAGAAATGCCACTGCAATTTCCAAACTTTGAAAAATGCCATTTCATGCCATTTCTAATGGCATTTTTTGAAGTCAGGAGTGGCGTTTTTCAAAGTTTGCAAACTGCAGTTGCGTTTTTCAAAGTTTGCAAAAATTGCAGTGGCATTTTTCAAAGTTTGGAAATTGCAGTGGCATTTTTATGAATCGCCATAATTGGAGTGGAATTTATCTAATTTGTTTTTGAGACGGAAGCAGGGTGTGAACTGGGCTGTGCGGGACACTCTGGCCTGTCTAGACAACCTTTTCTTTTATGCTTACCACAGACCAGCCCAGTAGTTTTTTTTTCTTTCTGAAAATGGCTAGCCTAGTTCTTTTGTGATTTGTCAAGTAAGTCGCTTTATCAGGCCTGTTGGGCTGCAAATCTTTCAAGACGAGGAGAGCTTCATTGGGCTGGCCGAGAAAATGGCCTATTAGTAATGAGAAATGGGCTGTACATTTTTAAAACACATCAAACCGGCAATTATTTTCAAATATCTTTTTTTCATTTCGAGATTTTAAATTGCATTGATTTCTATGCGTGGACAATTTATTGGATTTTATATTGATATGCATTTTTTTTTAAAATCAGTCTAAATGTGACTCGAAATTTCGGGATTAAAAACAGTTCAGACCGCACCAAATATGCAAAATTTTGTATAATTTTTTAACCATGGCCACAATATGGGCTGTAATGCTAACATAAAGAATATGGGCTCCAAAAAAACCCGTAAGAATTAGCAAATGGGCTGTAAATTATTTAAATAATGGCAGATGGGCTGTATGCTGTTTTCTACAGATTTGAGGTTTTCCACAGATGGCCTGTATACAGTTGGATGTCCATCCAACGGCTGTCGTGCTTCTTCAATCTCTGCTCTTCCTGCTCCAGCCGCTCAAACAAGCGCCGGCGGGACTTCCTGCTCCCTCCTCCCTGCGGCCATCTGTGCTGCCGCGCAGGCCTCACCGCCCCACTGTACTCCCATCGCTGGCCTAGCCATCCCTCTACTCAGCCACACCTGCTGTTATTCTTTGGCGACGACAGATGAACCAGTAAACCCTCGTACAGTCTTACTCCCCTCCGCATGGGAAACAAAAACAACGGCCGAGTCTTCCCTGCCTCCGTGTCGTTCCCTTCCTAGGCCTCGTCGTTGTCCACCGCCCCGGTGCTCTCGGCGTGGCGTGGTCAGCGTGGTCAACGACCGACATGCATCTGAAGTGGACTGTACGTGGAGAGGCTGACAGCTGGGTCCTAGGCCGCACGCAAGGAAATGCCTCCTTATTACGCACAAAATAATGATTTCCTCCACCTGACATCTAGGACCCACCGAAACAGCCTCTGTATTTCGCGAACAAAACATTACCGCCGCTGACAGCTCGGACCCACCAGCTATATCTTAGCATGCAAGAAAGTGCCTCCTTATTACGCACAAAAAATGAATACTCCCCCTGCTAGCTGGGACCCAGCATAGTGGGCCTACTAAGTTGACGGGGACGAAGGGCTTTGTCAACTTAGTCAATATGCACGATTCTAGCTCGACTGACCGTACAATGTCCATCCAATGGCCGTAGTCCTTCTTCAACCTCTGGTCTTCTTGCTCTAGCCGCCCAAAGCAACGCCGGTTGTGCCGCCTGCTCCTGCCTCCCGTGGCTGGCTGTGCTGCCGCGGAGGCCTCACCGCCCCCATACTACTCCCACCGCTGGCCAGGACATCCCTCCACTCCACTCACCCACACCCCCCGTTATTCTGCGGCGACGGCAGTGCAGCCGAACCAGTGAACCCTCGTACTCATCTCCGTGTGGGCATCCACTATCGCGTCTTCCCCGGCTCCGCGTCGTCCCCTTCCTAGGCCTCGCCGTCGTCCACCGCCATGGTGCTGTCGGCGCGGCGTGGTCAATGTGGTCAACGACCGAATTCCATCGAAAGAATATTGTATGTGGAGAGGCTGACAGCTGGGTCCACGGCAGCCGCAAGGAAGTGCCTCCTTATTACGCGGAAAATAATTATTCCTCCACCTGACAGCAGGGACCCACCGGATGCCCACAAGTATATCACGAAAAAAATGTTTTCCCCTGACTGTTGGGACCCACCCAACGGGCCAGCGTATTTCGCAAAAAAAACGTTCCCACTGCTGTCAGCTCGGACCCACCGGAAGTGCCTCCTTATTACGCACAAAAAATGAATACCCCCCTGCTAGCTGGGACCCACCTTGGTGGGAGGCTGACTTGTGGGCCTACTAAGTTGATGGGGATGGAGGGCTTTGTCAACTTAGTCAATATGCATGATTCTAGCTCCAGTGACCATACGATGTCCATCCAACGGCCGTAGTGCTTCTTCAACCTCTGGTCTTCTTGCTCCAGCCGCCCAAACCAGCGCTGGTTGTGCCTCGTGCTCCTGCCTCCCATGGCCGGCTGCGATGCGGTGGAGGCCTCATCGCCCCCTACTACTCCCACCGCTGGCCAGGCCATCCCTCTACTCACCCACACCCCTGTTATTCTGCGGCGAAGGCAGGCTCACACCGCAGCGAACCAGTGAACCCTCGTACTCCTCTACGCGTGGGCATCCACTGCCGTGTCTTCCCCGGCTCCGCGTCGTCCCCTTCCTAGGCCTCACCGTCGTCCACCGCCCTGGTGCTCTCAGCGCGGCGTGGTCAACGTGGTCAAGGAACGGCTTCCATCGAACATGGACTGCACGTGGAGAGGCTGACGGCTGGGTCCACGGCCGCAGTAAGGAAGTGCCTCCTTATTACGTGCAAAATAATTATACCTCCACCTGACAGCGGGGACCCACCGGACGGGCCACCATATTTCGCGAAAAAAAACGTTCGCCCCTGACTGCTGGGACCCACCAGCTACATCTTTGCATGCAAGGAAGTGCCTGACAGTCGGGACCCACCTGGTCGAAGCGTACATAGCATTGTCATTCCGGTCGCGAACGTGTACGTACATATATACTGGTGGATGTAGAGGCGTGCACGTGTCGTAGCAGAGGCGCACACGTAGCATGTACACGTACGTACAGTAGCCAGGGTGCAAGAAAGAAAATACGGCCACGTATGTGTACATACGGGCAGGGTCTCGAACGCCTACTCGCGCATACTTACGGCTAGGGCTCGTGTACATGGCTGGGCCAGAACGGAGAAACAGCGTCATCGTCGTGTTCATGGGGAGGCAACGGAATGCGTCGTGTTCATCGGGAGGCAACAGAATGCGTCGTGTTCATCGGGAGGGCTTGGACGGAACATGCGATGGAAACGAGGCCTGGCGTACCACAGAACAGAGGAAACAGCCTTGTGTTCGACCGGCCACATTCGAAATGGGATCCTGTTGATCGGGAGGGGTCTGGCATACCGCAAAATGGAGGAAACAGACCTCCTACGGTCAAAACGGGGGTCCTGTTCATCGGGAGGGGTGTGGCGTACCACAAAACAGAGGAAACGGACTTGTGTTGGAGCGCTGCGGTCGAAACAGGGGTCCTGTTCATTGGGAGGGGTGTGGCGTACCGCAAAACGGGACTCCACGAGATACTGTTCATGTCCACCGTCGACCCCCTCCAGCCTCCACGAGCTACTGTTCATCCACCGTCGACCTCCTCCAGCCTCCACCTGCGACTGTTCATCCACGGGCTCCTGTTCATCCAGCCTCCACCGCGCGCTACTCCACCGGCTACTGTTCAACCAGCCCTCTCCACGAGCTCCTGTTCAACCACCCCTCCACCGTCTACTGTTCATCCTGCCCTCCGCGGGGTGGTCCTGTTCATCCAGCCCTCCACGGGGTCCTGTTCATCCAGCCCCAACCGGCTCGATCGATCGGGGTCCTGTTCATCCAGAGGCAACACCACGGGGTCCTGTTCATCCACC
>NC_041382.1:579756901-579771587 GCF_002162155.2 Triticum dicoccoides | reverse complement strand
ACTTCAGTTAGCAGCAGTAGAGAAGGAATCGCTCGATCGGTTCAGTTAACAGCCATCGATCGATCGCTCGGGTTCAGTAACACGTAGCGTGCAGTGCAATCGCTCGGGTTCAGTTAGAGCCCAACGCCTCGCTCGGGTTCAGTTAGAGCCAATGCCTCGCACACACGCGCATATGTGTACGAGAGAAGCGCACATCGCTCGGCCCCCGACCTCCCACCGTAATCGGGAACTCCCCGAAATTTTCCTCCCCCTCGCTTCTACCATGGTTTTTTCCGTCATGGACGGCCCAAAGAATGTCATGCAGCCGCGTCTCCGGCCCGCCCAGGACGAAAAGCCCATTTTCTGTCATGATTTTTTGTCATAGAAGTAGGAGCCCACCACATCTATGATGATACCGGGTTTTGTCACAATTATCGTCATAGAAGTGTCATATGCATGACAGAATTTTTTTTCGTTCGGCCCAAAATGTCACGGATGTGTCTTTTTTTGGTAGTGCAAGCCAGGTGGAGTTGTCAGCTGTTCGTGTCCTCGTGGCATTAGTAAAGGCTGAAAGAAAGCATGCAGCAGCCCTTGAGAATGTAGCTGAGTTCCTGAAGAAGTGAAAAGAGCAATCAGATGCTCTCTTCACCCAAGCCAAAGAAGAGATGGAAGAAGCCAGAAATAAGCTAGCAGAGGCAGAGCAGGCTAGGCGTCTCCTGCTATCTAAAACTGTTGTCAATACAAAATTTCCTTCATAATAGCTAGGTTCAAATGTTTATCCAGTCAGCATGCCTGTTGTGATGTCCGTGCATCTACTGATGTGGCACAAAATGTTTTTTTCGGGTCATGTAATAACAGCAATTACTTTCCAAACAATAACAGACGAAGCATTGGACATGGTATAGTTCACGCGCAAGCCCGACATTCCAAGTTCAACTTCCACATCAAACTCATGTTCACAGGTATGTGCACATTCATACATAATGTCCACAACCATGATTCACTTCAAAACCAAAAAAATGTGAGGAGAGTTATAAATAAAGAAAATCCTCTACTAGTTCCTGCTACCAGTGCGAGCACAACAAGTCAAGACCATGCGTAAATTAATTATATTTCAGTCATTTTTTGTGTTCTAAAATGCCTTTCGGCTCGCGGAAGGACGTGTTGCCGGCACACGCGCGGATTCAATGAAGGCAGGCGGGGCAGTCTTAAGTTGGTTGCACGCGGCGAGGAGGCGTGCTCAGCCGGGCCTGCAGCAAGTGCGGCCCTCTTGGCCGGCGCGCCGGTTCAATGCCTACGCTATGAGAGGTCGTCCATGTCAGAGCAATCACTCCCTCCAGTCCTTTTTTGTTTGGGTATAACAAAATCTCGTTTTCCATTCACATTTTACAAGTAAAATTCATGGACAAACTTTGACCCAAAGTACGATGGGGACTAGTAAACCAGAATGGAGATAGTAGTTTTTTTAATCAAAGAAGGGTTTCCCCTTCCGATTTTCATTACTGAAAACCAGCATCTAAATCTAAACCATAGTATTTGCCCTAGAACTACCAGGTTCAACATCTCGCAACATAGACCCATACAACCTCCATCGCAAAAAAAACCGTACAACCATACGCCAAGGAGGTACGTAGTACTATGAATTCCATTTTCGCTCCATACCAATCGTTCTAAAAACTACTTACTACTTATAACGCGCCATTGAAAATCGGAACTCTTAACCCCGCTAAAAAACGATATTTTAAATGTGGCTACTCGATCTGTGGCAACTGGCGAGCCACCGCGCTCCAACTCGTTCACCTGTGGTCCCGACCATCAACTCCTACGGATCAAATTATCACGCGAGTTGACTATTCCTACAAAGGTGCACCTAGGGTTTTAGGGTTTATTTGTTAACGTCGCCTTTACATAACACTCATGTGTGCGAGACAGCGAGAGGTCGACTGCGTGCGTGCGCCTCTTCTCTTCGTATATGTACTCCACCGTTTGTCTGGTGTCCAAAAAATTATAATAACTACTAGCAATGTGCCAATGCGTTGCCACACGATCAAAGTAGATTAATACATATTCACCGATTTGATAGAAAAAAGTCTAGTTTTGAAATACGTATATCACTAAAAATATGTTATGTTTCACTCAAAATATATTCCTTTGGCGGTTTTGATGAGATAAGGGAGGAATGCTATTGGTTTCAAGATTCGAGGAGTGGTATATGTCTAATTTCTACTCTTACTAGCAAGATGCCCGTGCGTTGCACGGAACATCAAGATCTTGTGGGAGAAAAGGATGAACGAGGGAAGGCCTTATCTGCAAATGTGGTGAATAGTGCGGGTAAATTGCCATATTTTCCTTCCTATCCGTCAGATATAAATCGGACGACCTACATTGCAGGATGGCAGGCCCACCATCATCGCCAACTCTATTTTTTATCCCTACTCTTATAAAAAGCATTGTCGGTCATGATCGTGTGCCTGCCATCCTGCAATATAGGCCGTCCAATCTATATCTGATGGATAGGAAGAAAACTATGGCAATTTTGCAAAAAGATACCCACACCCCTCTCCACATTTGCAAATAAGGCCTTCCCTCTTTCATCCTTTTCCCCCACAAGATAAACTACTCGTACAAATGCATCTTGATGTTCCGTGCAATGCATGGGCATCTTGCTAGTTGTTGCAAAAAGCACATGTGTGTGTGAGAGAGAGGGAGAGTGGAGGAGGATGGAGTGCATGTGTGACAAAGACACAAGGAGTGTGTGTGCGATAGGTATCAGCTTAAAATGAGGCGATAGTGTGTGTGTGCACGATCGAGAGGGCGTGTCTCAAGAAGGGAAGAAAAATCTACATAGATACAAGGAGCGGGAGAGAGACATGTATGCGATGGTGGAAGCACGAGTGTGCGGGTGTATAAACCTATCTAGAGGCTAGCTAGTCGATAAATGTTTGTGAGAGAAATATGAGTCGGGGTGCGAAAGCGAGAGTTTTGTGTGTGAGAGAGAGAAACGGTAGTCGGGAAGGGGAGTGGAAGCAGGAGTTGTGTGTGTGTGTCTGTGTGAGAGAGAGAGGAGACGGTAGTCGGGGTTGTCTAATCGGTAAACAAATGAATAATGTCAGTCTGGGATGGAGACAAAAAGGAGACCACAACAAATGTTGTGTCTACAGGAGAGAGAGAGAGAGAGAGAGAGAGAGAGAGTAATTTTAGTGGTATGAGTCATATGTAGAGACATATAGGGTGTGTGAGAGAATCTCATAGAGAGAAAGACAAAGTGAAAGACGAGTGGAGACTGTGTGTGTGGCGGTGAAAAAGAAAGCTTAGGTACCGAGTGATACCAGAGAATAGTAGAGACGTGAGAGATAATGAAAACCATGTAATCTATAATGATAGGGAGAGTGTGACACTTCTCAAGGGAGACGTCGAGAGACCATGTTTGCGAGGATAGGAGAAACATGAAGTGAGCGTGCGGGTGAGCTGGAGAAAAGAGAGTGATAGCTACCTGAAGGAGCATGCATGCGAGAGAGATGGGCGTGAAAGGAGTGAACAAAAAAAGGGATTCAAATATTTGAATTCGAGATGATGATACATGTAATCCATACTCGAACCAAAATTGATCTATCAAACATGCATACTCATATGAATTCATGCACATCTATGTTATTTAATATGTAGATATTACTGATCCATACATTTTAGTAGAACATAATTTGGTTAAAAAAATTCGAATTCAACCTTAAGATTTCGAGATCGTTGTATTTGTAAATCATATTATACATATAAAGGAGCAGAATTCTTTGTTGTGCTTTTGAAAGTATATATAAAAAATGATGTATATAGAATGTAATTCCAATTGAAAATGGATCCCGCCTAAAAAAAATAGAATACAAACGGGATTCGAATTGAGTTGGCACGGTAAATGTGCACTCTGCAAAATTTGAACGAAGCGGGGAAAGTCGCAGTAACCACCCGAAACCAAAATCTGCGAGATGGAAATCACTATTGCCTATCCCTGCCACGCAAAGCCTATCTGCTGGATTTCTATAGGTTTTGATAGGGGTAGGTTTGTAATTTCACCCAAACATGACGTAACCGCCTCTCACCCGGATTCATACACGGTGGGCGCCAAAACACAGTGTGTCCTCGACTGAAATCGACTCCCTCCCCGATTCATATTCATACACGATGGGCGCCAAAAACAAACTCTCGTCGGCAAATATTCAGTGTATGCGAGATTACCGTCCTATCCCCAACCGACTAATGTTGCTGTGATGTAGTAGAAATTTGAAACAGGGGCTAAGTTTGTAAATTTCCTCGCATTTGAGACAAGCGCGCCCTGAATACATGGTTCCCCCCTTCCTCTCTACCTCCCCTTATCCCCATTCGTACTCCGTGGGCGCCAAAACACCCTCTCCACCCCACCCTCCTCCGTCCGCCGCCGTCCGCCATCCCATCCACCGCAGTCCTCCTCCATCATGCCGGAGCTGATACCCCGACGCTGCCATCCATTACAAGAGATCGACCTGTCTCATCCACGGCTTCGGACCGGGATCCTTACATCCCGTCCTCTCGCTTCATCCCCGCCGTCGTCCACCTTGCCGGTGCCGCTCCTATGACCATCTCGTCCACCGCGCCCATCCGCCACCGTCTACCCTCCTAGATATGCTTCCATGCCGCCGAAATCCATCGCTACCGCAACACCGTCAAATTCTCAGCAGATGCGTACACGGCGCCGCACCAGAGGCGGTACTCTTTCGTATCTGCTCAACTTATTTATCCCAGCAAGAAAATAGATCGCCACTTCTTTACTGTGATTTCTTGTCTTGGTTGCGAAGTTGCCTTTGTCCGGTTTGCACCTTCAGATCCGCCATGGCACGCTCAACACTATACTCCCAATGCTTATGGTTTTCCCTTTTTATATTCCACACTAGTTAAATCACAATAGACTAAATTTCAAAATTGGGTCAGTCGATTTTTCAGAGCTCGCCGGAGTTCGCCGGTGCGATCGAAGGGGCTCGGGTGGTTGTGGGGCCTCGTCGAACAAAGAAAACTCAACGCGGGTGGGGGTTGGGGCGGGGTGGGGTTGGGGTGGCGGAGGAACACAGGCGGTGGGGGCGGTGGTCCGGTCGGAGGCCCGTGCGGTGTTCTGTATGGGAAGAATCAGAAACGAGGAAGAAGAAGGGTTAGGAGACGTAGGATCTTCATCCAACCGCCTGAAATGGTCGAGAGACAGCTGGGAGTTGCATTCTTAATGCGCTCTGGTTCATCATGTGTGGGCACTGCGCAACCAACATTTTATTATCCAAAATCTGCTTGCTCTTCTTTACCATGTTCCTCTTCTGTTCTTCTTTAATATGTATTCTCTCCGTTCCTAAATACAAGTCTTTGTATAGATTCCACCATGGACTACATATGGAGAAAAATGAGTGAATATACACTCTAAAGTGTATCTAGATACATCTATATGTGATCCATAGTGGAAATCTCTACCAAGACTTACATTTTGGAATGGAGGGAGTATGATAGTAGTATAGTATGTTCCTTGTACTGAAGATGAGCAGGGACATTTCCAATGTAGAGGTCTATACGGTCGGTTGTGATGGACACTTTGAGCCTCTTTGATTCGTAGGATCTTGTAAACATAGGAATAAGAGTTGTAGTGGCCTGCCCACTTGAATCCTATAAGAATAGCAAGGAAATGCGGGGAGTTGTGTCGCCTTTGAGAGTTACACTGGTATTAACAGTACCGCACCTTCACTTGAAGAGAGCTGGTATCCGAAGCCTTTCTAGCTGTATCGGCAATATTAGCACATATATTCCAGCAAGTTCCACTATGCTGATTTTACTCTGATGCTTAAGGTTTTCCCGTTATGTAGCTGCTTCATGTCGCACTAGCAGCAGTCCACTCTTGAAGCTAAACACTGGAATGACTTACAAAATTGGCACCAAGGCATTGAGTACCATTCTGGATGCAACGAAACTCATACGCTCCCCACCTGTTGATTCTTGTTCAGAATATGATCCTAATGACTATTCTAACCTCAAGGAGTCAAAGGCAGATGGCCTATCCTGTTCACCCATCAAGGTGCCTGTTCTAATTTGGCAATGTTTTATTGATTGCGGTATCTTGCATATGTTGTCTTGCATTTCTTCTACTTTGTTGCACCGCCATCTGCTTAGTTTACTCATCATATATGTCGAGATGCCATGCCCATCCATTATCAATACATATTCCATCTGTCATCATACCATGTTTTCCCACTCAAATGTTGTTCTTGTGCATCAGACATCAAAAAGGAAGAGTGTGATTGCCGAACCTGAAGGAGCACCAGCAAAGTCCTTGAAAAACGTGGTGGTGCCGGAGAAATCAGACAGCACCCCACTTATATTGGTTGTACAACCAGTGACACAAAACGTAAGACCGACTCCAGCAGACTGTACCCATACTTCACTGGCCACACCACTAGCCCCACCACACAGGATTTGCACTCCAGCAAAAGGTATACCGATTTCATTTGCCATAGCACCAGCTGTACCACAGAAAAATCCCACTCTAGCAAAAAGTACAGCAAGTCCACCGGCCGAAGACCTATCCCAACTGCAGAGACGGCCAATTCCTGCAGATTGGAACCCCATTCCATTTATTCCCAGTTTAAAAGACAATGATTTCAATGTTGTTCGGGACTACGTGCATATATTCCCATCATGGGAAGATTATTGTGAAGACAAACACCATTTTCACATCTTCCTGTCCAACTTACGTGTAAGTGCTATTATTCATGGTTATTATTTTCCTGTTTTCTGCTGATTGAACACATCAATGATTTACATTACATTGTTGTAACTAGGCGATGGTCAATCTAGATAGTCATGAAGAGCAAAGCTTGCTTGTGCTTTTCAAGGAAGCATTGCAGCAGTATCGGTGTTACCTGAGGAAATCACACTTTGATGGCAAGTCTATAAACGAATTTCCGGTGAAGTCTCCTATGCTAAATTTAGAAGACATTGAATGGAAAAACCTTGTTATGCACTGGTCTCGTTCCTAGGATGAGGTACTGCCTATGAAATCACATGACAATTTGAACTTCTACTTTTCCGCATGTGCCTTACGGATCTTTTTTGCAGGAAATCTGCTCGAAGAAGAATTCCGGTTTGACAAGAACGGAAGGATATCGCAAATATGCTGCCCTCTGCTTTGCTCTTGTTAGTACCTGTTGTCCTGTATCACTGTACTTGCATACATACCTGGTTCATTATGTGACTGCATTATGCATGATAGCTTGCTTATCAATTGTTTGCTCCAAATTATCTGATCTGTATGAATGGTTACATTAGTGTAGAATATATCCAATGCCAATGTTTTTTTAGCTCTGCATTGTTCTTGTAAGTACATGCTATCCTTTATCAGTGTACTTATAATGACAGGTAGTTGTTCATGTACCATCACTCTGCAGCTTATTTTCCTTTACCCTCCATTTTCTACACATCAGATCTATATTTACTCTTACCATAAGGTTGGTACTGAAGAAGTTTAGCTGTGCATTGCTCTTGGCTATACCTTTTTCCTGTATCGCTACACTTACATTTATAGCTACTTGGTTATGTAGCATCACTCTTCATCTTATCTTAAATATTCTCCATTTTTCCGTATATTATCACATCTATATTTACTCTTAACAAAATGTAGAATAAAGGCAATGCTTTTGAAGAAGATTCTGTGGTAAACTTCTTGAATTGCCCCCCCCCAATCAGCATGGACAAGGCCTTTATAGAGCCTGTCTTCACCAATAATGTAAGTTTGTCCATCTCAAGCCTTCAAACTTTGCTGTATATATTTGGTTAGGCATGACTACAACAGCTGTTTATTTTTGGTGTTTGCATCAAATTGCTTGTTCAAAGTTTATTATGTAGTTCATAAACAAAAGTTTGTCCTTTCTCAATTTAAGTTTTCAGTTGTACAACCAAGTTCCTTCTTCATACCATGTAAATTAAACTATACAGAGCAAGTGATCTTCTTTTGCACTGCATGTATGCTTCTATTCTTCATTTGTAATCCAGTGGTGTGGTGAACCTACCCACTACAGCACAATGTCATATTCTGCAATGTCTTAACTATGAACAATGTCATATCATTCTACTATTATTTAAACCGTCTCTTTATTTGCCAATCTGAAATGGTATAAATTAATAGCACACTAACCATTGATACTTATGAGTTCTTGATCTGTAATCCAGTGGTGTCGTGAAGCTGCCAACTCCTTCACAATGTCATTTCCTGCCATGTCTTGACCTGAACAATACCATATTGTGTTAATGCAATTTTAGATGGTGTCACTTTGTTCGTTAGTAAGAAATGTGATGAATTGTCAGCACTGATACTTTTATGTGCAAAACCTGTCATCTGTCTGCTTGTTTATCTTTCAAAGTGAGGAAGATATAAGTGTTGAACAAGCGCAGTCTCATCATCTTGCTCAGCTACTTGCGCTGCAGCTCCCCAGCAGGGCTAACCTTTCTTGAACTCTATTGAAGTGATGTCGGTTTTGTATATTATTTTGTGGGCATGTTTATTTGCACTAGTGGCGATCTTTGATGCCCAATGTATGTAATCTGCTGTCTTCTTGTGCTTTATTATCATAGTGGCGAACTTTGATGCCCAGTGGATGTAATATGTCATAATTTCTTTATTGTATAGTCTAGGTTTTTTCTTATTCATGATGTTGCAGTTATTTTACTGTATGTATATCCTGTCTTCGCAGTAAACCGCCAAATCGTAAAATTACGGTACATAGATCGGGTCGTCATGCAATCATGATGTAGGTTGGGCCTGAAACGTGCCGAACAGCTCACGGGCCCGCAGCAGCCCGAAATGAACCCCGGCCATGATTGTGCGAATCAAATCACGGGCTTTTAACAGGCCAAAATTGTCTCGGTCCTTATTTGGCCCAATCAGATATCGGCTGCGAGCAGGCCGGATGCAAACTGGGCCGTAGTTACGCCCAACTATATGATGGGCTTTTAACAGGCCGAAATTAATATAGGGCCAAAATGTTAAATGGGCCCTTAACAAGCCAAAACTAATATCAGGCCGAATTACTAAATGGGCCTTTAGCAAGTGGGCCCAAAAGCATAGTGTCCAGTTGACGGGCCGAATCTGATATGGGCCATAATTGAGCCCAGAGCCTCTTAAAGAGCCGGACCTGATCTGGGCCGTAATTTGGCCCAGAACGTGGTAGGCTTTTAACGGGCCGGATCTCATATGGGCCACTATTAGGCCCGGAGCATGGCAGGCCATTAATGGACCGGATCAAATATGGGCCGACATTTGGCCCAAAACATGGCAGCCAGTTAATGGGCCGGCCTACTAGGGTGCTCAAAATCTTGTGGGCCTACAGCTGGGCTAGCCCATTAATGTCGGCGAAATATCGTGGGCCTTTAGCTGGGCCGGCCCATTATGATCTGCAAGAATCTTGTGGGCCTTTACCTAGGTCGGCCCATTATGGCACACAAAAATCTTGTGGGCCTTTACCTAGGTTGGCCCATTATGGCCCGCAAAATCTTGTGGGCCATTAGCTGGGCCAGCCCATTATGGTCCGCCAAATCTCGTGGGCCTTTAGCTAGGCCGGCCCATTATGGTTCGCAAAATCTTGTGGGCCTTCAGTTGGGCCGACCCATTTAGACTTGATGGGCCGGTCCACGTGTCAACATATCATAGGCGCGTCTCGCCCATTGGATGAGTGACACCTGTGCCAACGCGGACCTGACATGTGTCTCCTCCAGCCAATGATGATTTTACACATGGAAAATCCCCATTGGTCAGGGCTGTTAACGGGTTATCAGATCCAAAACCCGACCCGATAGCTTAACGGTGTTCCGTTACGGTGGATGCCACGTGTCGGTCACCCTTGACGAAAGCACTTCTGTGACACGCGATTTATCGTCATGGAAGTGGACACTTTTGTGATGATAATTTTGGTAATGTCATGGAACACTTCTACGACAGCACAGGTATGACTATCTTGATTCTGTCATAAAATCGTCATGGACGTACATGCATGACAGAAAACGCGACCTACTGTGACAAACATGTATCATCACGGAAGTGTGTTTTTTTGTAGTGTCAAGACCTTCACGAGGGGTAAAGCCTCGCGAGGCGGACGACACAAGACCTCCTCAGGAGCGGCCTCACCAGGCTGGCTCGCGAGGGGCAGAGAGTTCAAGGCCAGGCATAGTGACGTGAGCCATGACGACCAAGGCCAGGTGGGCGCCAGCGCGCAGTGTCCTTATTTCCTCTTCGGTGCTAAGGAAGTAGGCGCAGACGTGGAGTACCGAGGCATCAAGCAAAGGTTTCCATATCAGTGCAACAAGACCAAGACCAGAAGGATGGCAAGACGGAGGTCACCGTGGAGCCCAAGACGGCGTCACCACCGGAGCCTTTTGCAGGCGAAGACCACTTTTGTTAGGATAATTTGTACTAGCTATCCCCTTTCAAATTGGCCGTTGTTGGCTCCCTTCCCTCTCAATATTTGGGGAGAGGACCAGGGCCTCTATCAATAGGACTAGCCACCACCATAGCTAGGGGGGTGAGATGAGGAGAGACCAGAACAACCACACACATCCACCAAGCACAAGAACACCTCTCCTCAAGAGGCTGTTCTTCCCCCTGTACTGTTCATCCTCAGCCCAAGAGGCAATCCACCACCACCACACTGGAGTAGGGTATTACACCACAACAGTGGCCCGAACCAGTATAAATCTTGTGTCCCTTGTGTTGCGAGTTGGTCGAGTTATTTCGCAAGATCTTAGCTGAGTTAGGACGTGGATCGGTAGGGGGAGATCTTCGCGCGCACCCCAGTGTTCGAACCTTAAGGGTTTTTGTCGAAACCCGTGATCCGACATTTGGCGCGCTAGACAGGGGTGCGCCAAAGCTTCCCTTCCGTCACTCCACGTCACATCGCTTCATCGTCTCCATGGCGGACGCACGCCGCGCCCGCGCCGAGCGCCGGGCTACCCTCGCCACCCGCGTTGCTCAGGCGGCCCCTGTCGGCGGGCCACCCCGTCGCTCTCCCTCGCGTGCCACCAACGCCGCCACCGGCCCGGCGGGGCAC
Organism: Triticum dicoccoides; assembly: GCF_002162155.2. Taxonomy (NCBI): domain Eukaryota; kingdom Viridiplantae; phylum Streptophyta; class Magnoliopsida; order Poales; family Poaceae; genus Triticum; species Triticum dicoccoides. The sequence goes on along the minus strand of NC_041382.1, from coordinate 579,760,512 downwards.
GAGCAGCAAGCATCCTCGCTGCACCCCTCGGTGCGACAGGACGGCCGCACCGCCACTCCATCACTGACTCCCACTGGTTCGTCGTCTCACGCTCGTCACGTTCCCACGGACGCACGGGCTGTGCTCCTCATGGCGCACGAGCTCCTGCGCTACCGCCCAGTCGACGACCTCTACGAAGACTGGCTTGACCGCATCGCCGAGCTTGTCCGCGCCGCGGGGGGCTCCCCTGCGTTGTCCGACTCTCTGCCTCGGCCACCGCCAGCCACGGGCGATGTAGCTCATGAAGCACCTCCACCACCTCGGCACCAAGACGGTGCCATAGCGCCAAGGCGTGCGGCTCCACGGCACGGCCCACCGCATCTGGCGCCCGCGCGTGAAGAAAGAAGTTGTCAAGAAGTCCCTCGACTGCAAGAGAACGCTCCGCCACTCCTCGCACCGCCGCGCCAGGATCGTTTGCTGTGGCAAGGCCCCACGCCGCTTGCCGTAGCGGTGCGCGGGCACCAAGACCAAGTTCCACCTCCAAGGCGGGCCCCGGTGACCACGGCCGGCTGTCGTGCCTTCACCCCCGAGCTGCGTAGCATTGCCTGACTGGGCAAGTTCAAGCCAGATCTGCCTCCTCACTACGACGGCACCCCTGAACCCGCGGAGTTCCTGCAGCTCTATGAGCTGAGCATCGAGGCGGCCAACGGCGACGAGAAATTCATGGCGAACTGGTTTCCCATGGCCCTCAAGGGTGGCGCCCGCTCCTGGCTCCTAAACCTGCCTCCAGGCTCGATTTCCTCCTGGGACGAGATGCGCAACCACTTCATCGCCAACTTCCAGGGCACTCGCGACTGCCCCCCGGTCGCGGGTGACCTGCACCGCATCAAGCAACAACCAGGAGAGACCCTGCAGAAGTACATCCAGCACTTCAATAGCGCGTGAATCAAGATTCCCAAGGTGACCGACGAGGTCATCATCTCAGCGTTCTCCGACGGCATCCGCGACGTCAAGATGAAGGAGGAGCTCGCCATCCATGAGGAGTTGTGCATGAACTTGGAGTTGTTTAACATCATGACCAAGTGTGCAAGAGCTGAGGAGGGGCGCCTCTCCCTCCTCGAACTCCCTGCTGCGGACCTAGAGGAGAAGAAGACCAAGGCCAAGGACGTGAAACGTAAAGGAGTGGCTGTGCTCGCGGCAGAGCTAGACACCAAGCACGGCCGAGATCTTCCCGAGTCGTCCAAGGGCACCCGCATGTTCTGCGCCTTCCATAAGCTGCATACCCACAACACCAGCGACTGTCAAGAGCTCAGAGCCATTCGAGAAGGACACTTCGGTCGACGCCCCGAGCGCAGTGACCGGGGCTACGACCGAGGAGGAGGACGTGGTGGCGGATGCTGGGACGACCATTGCCCGCGCCAGGAGTGACACGACCGGCCTCGTGAGGACCGCTGGCAGGATCAGCCTCGCGAGGGCGCCTGGAGGGACCAGCCTCGTGAGGATCGTCCTCAAGGCAACGCTGGCCTTCCTCCACTACCGCCACCACCTAGAAGGAATGACGACCACCACCAAGACGAGGGGGCTGGGGGCTTCCAGGAGCCGCGCACTATGGCCTGCATCTTGGGCGGAGCTCAAGCCCCAGCCTCACATCGTATCTTCAAACAGTTTGCTCGCGAAGTGAATGTAGTCCTCCCCAAGCTCGAGGCCACACACCCGCTCAGATGGTCCAAGTGCCCCATCACGTTCAGTTCGGCAGATCAGCTCAAGTGCGCAGCTACTGCAGGCGTCCTCCCAATGCTTTGATCACCAGTCATCAGCAACGTGCAAGTTACCAACACCCTCATCGACGGCGGCGCAGGGCTCAATGTCCTATCCGTCGACACGTTCGACAACCTCCAAGTGCCATATGACCAGCTTCAGCCTACCAAGCCTTTCTCAGGAGTGACCAATGGCTCTACTACCCCAATCGGGCAGGTCCGCCTCCCCGTTACCTTTGGAGAACGCAACAACTACTGCACCGAACTCATCGACTTTGATGTCGCCTACATCCGCCTGCAATACAACGCCATCCTCGGGTATCCAGCCCTGGCCAAGTTCATGGCGGTGACCACCACAGCTACAATGTCCTCAAGATGCCGGGAAGCGGCGGAATCATCATAGTCCCGTGTGAGGACAGAGACGTGGTGTGTTCCCTCGAGCGTGCCTTCCAAGCTGCAGCAATTGACGACCCCGACAGCCAGGGCGAGCGCCCTCCTGAGGCCACCCCCAAGAAGAAGCTGTTGCACCATGCAAGGCCTCAGGCAAGCGGCGCCTCGTCGGGGTCGGCGCCAGCGCCTGGGGTGCCTCCCTCCATCGCATAGGAAAGAGCGCCCAGCACCCCTCTTGGGAAGGGCTCGGGGGCTCTCTTCTGGAGGGCCACAGACTTTGCCAACATCACGAAGGAGGCACTTGGGCACCACTTGGAGGCGTGCTTCGTGACACATTTCCCTCAGGAGAACACAGGGCAAGGAGTGCCCACCATCCAGGAGTTCATCACCAAGACCACTCAGGAACTGCAAGACGCAAGGGCCATGTGCGACGGCCGCCGCTCACCAGGCGCAGCTCCCCATCCAGGCAAGGATGTCGGGCTGCGCGTCTGCATCGACGTCCCAAGGCTCAACCAGGCCGCCACTCAGGATCTTTTTTGGCCTTCGCACGTGGGACGCTGCAAGGGCCCACCTCACAGCTACGTTCGCATGCCTTTTGACCTGCCGAGCATGGCGGCCGCCTATCAGCGCAACCTACGGAGCATCCTAGCGGCTCAGGAGGCCAGGCACCACGCTGCTCTGACGGAGATGAAGATGGTCCTCAAGGAACCCCCTAGACCCCCACAGCCTCCTGAGGCTCAGGGCCCCGGTGGCTCATGAGGAGCAACCCCTTCGCCGCATACCTTCAGCTGCCCCAACTCTCCTTCATCAACAGAACCAGGTGACATTTTCCAAGTTCATTCAGCTGGGAGCGCCCCCAGGGCTGCATCATTCCCAGGCCGCGTGTGTCCGTCCCTGTGGCATGTATCTTTCCTTGTTTATGTCTTTAGCTTACCTTGCTGGGGGGCGCTCCTCAGGCTGCATCATCCCCGAGCTGCTCGGGCCGGACCCAGTGGTGCGTATCGCTATGCATTTACCTGAGCTAGGTTGCCTTTCATGCTTAATCATCTATGACTATCACCTGCTTGATTGTCGCCCATTGCGGGAGCCATGCGCCGGTCGTCTTTGTTCAGGACCCTTCACGTCAGAGGACTAGGCACGGTGTCTGTGCTCGGGCCCGTCCCTGCAGCATCGATAAATCCAACGGCCGAGCTCTGTCTGGCGGGCCGGCCCCATTCACGTCACCTCCTGGGGCCGTTGGTGTTTGGCCTTCTGACGCGATGACCTCAGGCATGTCGGTGTAAAAAAGTAGGGGCTCTCCTTCTGACCCCTTTACTTGTGCGCGGGCAGTCAGAGCCACGCGTCGCGGCCATACTTAGCAGGGCAAAGGAGGGAAGCCGGAGAGAAGCCAAGGCACAAGACGACCAAGGCAACGCCAAGACGAGAAGCGCAGGAGGGCAAGAGGGCGAGGTGGACTCCCTCGACAAGATCCTTGTGGAGCCCCCC
>NC_041382.1:579706444-579756635 GCF_002162155.2 Triticum dicoccoides | reverse complement strand
AAGAGCCTTGCCGGGGCAACTTGCCAGATGCCACCGGAGTGAGCCACCCTTGAGCCCAAAGGTTCCAAACGCTGTCAACAACTATGTTGGAACCAAGGCTCGGGAGGCGCCTCAGTGGTGGCATGCAAATCTTCGTCAAGCTCATAAATATATGAGTTCAGATGAGGACTAGAAGGCGGTGACCCTCGGCAGGATCCTAGCCGAGGAAATCCACAAGACCCCCAGCAAGATCCTTGCCAGGGATGACAGCAACGCCATGGCAAGACCCTTGACGAACCCCCGAGACCCCTATGGACCACCTAGCACCGGGAGGCTCTGGCGGCCTACCTTACGAGGTGGGTTGCCCAGCCTTTACCCGTGAGCTGCGGTAGTTCCAGTGGCCGTCCCACCGCAGGTTCAAGCCCGACGTCAGCGAGAAGTACAATGACAAGACCCATCCGTCAGAGTTCCTCAGCATCTGCACCATCGTGATGCAATCCGCTGGAGCTCGTGATGACAAGGTGCTTGCCAATTACTTCCCGTTGGCCCTGAAACCCGATGTCATGTCTTGGTTGATGCACTTGCCGGCGGATTCCATTTCTACTTGGTCAGATTTGTGCCATGAGTTCGTTGGTGCCTTCACTGGAGGCCACCAAGCTCATGGCCAGGCGAGTGATTTGCATATCATTCCTCAGAAGGAAGGTGAAAACATGCACAAGTACATACAGAGGTTCAGCCGAGTGCAATACAACATCCCGGATGTTCATCCTACCACCGTGGTCAGCGCATTCCATCAGAATGTGTGTAACTGCAAGATGCGTGAAGAGCTGGCAATGAACAAGGTCAAGGATGTCACCGAACTTTATGTTCTGGCCGATAGATGCGCCCGGGCTGAAGAGGGAAGGAAGTACCCCATCGAAGATGCTCGTGCGGAAACCAACTCTACCGACGAAGACACCGCCGCCTCGACGAAGAAGAGCCGGCGCCGCAACATGAAATGCAAGGACAAGACCGTGCTTGCCATCGAGGGATCCGGCAACACCAGCGCCGCCAAGAAGGCCAAGGAAGACGACCCCAGCAAGGAGGTTTCCAGGTGCGCCGCTTGCCGGGCCTTGGCGGCTGCCGACAAGCCAGGGGGCTCTGACAAGCAGTGCTGCAAGATCCACCGCACCAAGGGCCACGACCTCCAGAACTGCCGACAAGTTGAGTTGCTTGCTGAAAAGCAAAAGGCCGAATATGAGAGGCGGGACAAGGAGAAGGGTCGGGATGGTGCCGAAGGATCCGGCAAGAAGCATGGCGGCCAAGGAGGTCGCCGTGGCAAGGACAACCAACAAGAGAGGCCCGCCCGAGGCCGCGACAAGAAGTAGGAAGACGATGATCGTGACGAGGACGACGAGTCCGGTGACCATGAGTGCCAGAAGGCTACGGAGGCCATGTGCGTCGATGGTGGCGCCTCGCTGCACACTTCTCACCGCCAGCTCAAACAGTGGGCGCGTGAGATTACAGCAGCAGAGCCATCGTTCGACGCTTAGAAGCCACTAAAGTGGTCCAGCATGCCCCTCATCTTTGACGCCGAGGACCACCCTAACCGCACAACTGCGGTCGGGTGTTTGCCGTTGTTGGTCTCACCAACGATACACAACCTCAAGGTGAATAAGATGCTGGTTGACGGCGGGGCCGGCCTGAACTTGATCTCGCTCGTCGTGATCAAAAGGCTGCAAATTCCTGATGGAGACCTTGAGGAAATGGGTATGTTTCAAGGGGTCAGTCCGGGAAGGAGCCAGCCGAAGGGGAAGGTCACATTGCCCATGACATTTGGAGGTGAGTTGAACTACAGAACGGAGAGGATCGTCTTCGATGTGGCCGAGATCCCCTTGCCCTACAACGGGATCCTCGGCCGCCCGGCACTAGCCAAGTTCATGGCGGCATCACACTACGCCTACAATACGTTGAAGATGCCCGGGCCGATGACCATCATCACCGTCCCCTCCAACAAGTAGGATGCGCTAATCTGCGCTGACAAACTCTATCGAGAAGCAGTTGCAGCAGCTGCCGCCAAGGCACCTGCTCCTGCCGTTGAGGCCCTAGGAGGGAAGAAGAAGACCGGCAAGACCTCTCACACCCACTCCGGCAAGCGCACCTCTTCGGAGTGCTCTGCTACCATCGAGGACATGCTCGAGAGCTCTACCGTCAAGAGCAAGAAATCCAGAGATGCACCATCAGAGACCAAGAGGGTGACCATCAAGGAGGATGGCACGGGAGGGGCTTTCACCATAAGCTCCACCCTCGGTGGCAAACAGGAAAGCGCGCTCGTCACTTTCCTACAGGCGAATGTCGATGTGTTTGTGTGGCAAGCATCCGACATCCCTGGCGTTCCCACGGAAGTGATTGAGCACCACCTTGCTGTCTGTCCCCATGCATGACCCGTCAAGCAGAAGGTCAGGAAGCAAGCTTTGGAACGACATGAGTTCATCACAGAGGAGATCAGGAAATTAGAAGCAGCAAGTTTGGTGAGAGGAGTGGTCCATCCGACATGGTTGGCCAATACGGTGGTGGTGCGCAAGGCGAATGGGAAGTGGAGGTTGTGTATTGACTACACGGATGTCAATAAGGCTTGTCCTAAGGATCCCTTCCCGTTGCCGTGCATCGACCAGATTGTTGACTCCACGGTCGAGTGTGATCTGTTATCACTCCTCGACGCTTACTCGGGCTACCACCAGATCTTCATGGCAAGAGAAGATGAAGAGAAGACAGCCTTTATCACCTCATGTGGTACGTATTGCTTTTTACGAATGCCTTTCGGGTTGAAGAGTGCTGGCTCGACATTTGCAAGGGCGGTCCAGATTGGTTTTGAGCCCCAGCTACATAGAAATATGGAAGCATACATGGATGGCATAGTGGTCAAAACCAAGGACAAGGCGACCCTTGTACAAGACCTAGGAGAGACGTTTGCCAACCTACGCAAGATCAACCTCAAGCTGAACCCAGAGAAGTGTGTCTTTGGCGTCCCGTCGGGAAAACTTCTCGGGTTCTTTGTGTCGCAACGTGGGATCGAGGCAAACCCAGACAAGATCAAGGCTATTGAGCAGATTGAGGCACCCAAGCGGATCAAGGATGTACGCCGGCTCACTGGTTGCGTTGCCACCATGAGCAGGTTCATCTCCAAGTCAACCGAACGTGCCCTTCCCTTTTAAAAAATCTTGAAGAAGGCATGCCCAATGGAGTGGACCCTGAAGCCGATGCGGCGTTGCAGGATCTGAAGAAATACCTTTCCTCTACGCTAATACTGGTTGCGCCTAAACCACAAGAGTCGTTGCTGCTGTATCTGGTGGCAACGAATCAAGTGGTCAGCGCCGCACTAGTGGCACAGAGAGAGGTCGACGAAGAGGCGGTGGCCACGGCAGGACCGGCGGATGGCAAGTCAGAGATTCCCTCGGTAGGGCCTGGTGCCAGCAAGGCAAGGCCCCCGACAGAGTCCGACGCTATCGGGGCAGGGCTCGCGCAGCCAAGTGAAGTGATGCGGAAGAAGAAGATGATGCAGCACCCGGTTTACTTTGCCAGCTCCCTCTTGCAGGGGGGGCAGGTCAAGGTACTCCGGTGTGCAGAAATTGCTCTTCGGCCTCCTTATGGCCTCGAGGAAGCTACGTCATTACTTCCAAGCCCATGAGATCACTGTCGTCACCCACCTCCCATTGCAACGGATACTACACAATCCAGATGCAACCGGAAGGATTGTGGAGTGGGCCTTGGAGTTGTCAAGTTTTGGGTTGAAGTTCGAAAGTACTTCGACAATCCAGAGCAGGGTCTTGGTGGAGTTCATTGCAGAATGGACCTCAACGCCTGACGAGGAAGTCCAGGAGACCGCTCTCCCCGGCAAGGAGGCAAGTCGCAACTGGATCATGTACTTCGACGGGGCTTTCTCGCTGCAAGGCGCCGGTGCCGGTGTGCTGCTTGTCGCACCCACCGGAGAGCACCTCAAGTATGTGATCCAGATGCACTTTCCCAGGGAGATGTCCACAAACAACACTGCTGAGTATGAGGGGCTGCTCGCCGGTCTCAGGATCGCGGCAGACCTCGGGGTGAAGAAGCTCATCGTCAGGGGTGATTCGCAGCTTGTCGTCAGACAGGTCAACAAAGATTACCAGAGCCCGTTGATGGAGGCCTACGTAGATAGGTGAGGAAGCTGGAGGAGCGCTTTGACGGTATTCAAGCGGAGAACGACATCGCTGACTACCTATCAAAGCGCGCTGCATTTAAGCTACCTGTGGAGCCAGGTACCTTTTTGCTTCGGCTAACTCAACCATCCGTCGAACCGTCAACGGAGCGGAACAAGCGGAGGAAATCGGGTCCCGTCAAGTACTTTCCCGCAGAGCCCCCAGGGGCCGCCGGCAAAGTATTGCCGCGGATTCCGAGCCTACCAAGGGGCAGCTGGCTCCGGCAGGGCGCCAAGCCCTGGCCATAGAGACGGCTGCCCCCATGGCGGAAGAGATGCCTTTGGTCCTTGCCGTCGAGCCCCAGGCTCCAGCATGGGCATAGCATACCATTTGTTTCCTCCAGACAGGGGAACTTCCCGAGGAGTAGAAAGAAGCGGAAAAAGTAGCCCGTCGGTCTGCCTTGTACCAGTTCATCGATGACTTCTTGTACAGAAAAAGACCAAACGGTGTGAAATTGAAGTGCATCCCCCGGGAGGAAGGACTAGAGCTGTTGGCAGAGATACATGGAGGCATATGTGGCTCTCACATAGGGTCAAGGTCCCTTGCCGGCAAGGCATTCTGGCAAGGCTTCTTCTGGCCCACCGCCCTCCAGGATGCAACGGAACTAGTAACCAGGTGTGAAGCGTGCCAGTTCCATTCAAAGAAGCTTCATCAACCAGCTCAAGCCCTTCAAACAATTCCTCTCTCCTGGCCGTTTTCGGTCTGGGGGCTCGACATACTGGGCCCCTTCCCTCGTGTTGTCCATAGCCGCAAGGTCCATGCCCGAAGCTTTGAGGAAGCCGACCTTATTCTTCGGTGCGTTCAGTCGGCCAAGAATTCCAACAAGTTGACGCCAAAGTGGGAAGGCCCTTATCAGGTAATACGAGTCACCAGGCCCAGCGCAGTCTGCCTAGAGACCGAAGATGCTGTCCCAGTAAGCAATTCATGGAACATCGAACATTTTTGCAAGTTTTACCCATAAGGTGGTTCGCCGGGCCTCCCGGCGAACCACCTTTTGTACGAGCCTTGCCGGCAAGGCATGTAACCCTCTGTACAAAGCCAGACGCAGACCCTGAGCATAAATAAATGAAGCGCTGGTGCCCTAAGTTATAGCATGCATGCTAGGTCAAGTCTTTCCCTTTGTTAGGGTTGATAGTGCTTAGCGGCGACTAACGCCTAGCCTAGAGGTCGAGTATGCGTCTTTCTGTTCTCTTTAGTTTGCAGGGCATGCGGACACTTCTGCTGAGCCGCTTGGGAAAAAGAGAACGAACCGGCGCTCCGGCCCCGGCAAGCCAAGACTGCTGGGGGCTGAAGATACAAGGATCCAACCACGGCAAGCCAAGGTTGCCGGGCACTACGGATTCAGATAAGTCTTTCATCCCCCTGTTATATGTTTCCGTATAGAACTGGGACATGTGAAACCTCGTTTATGTCCATGAAACCACCGTGCCCCCCCTTTCTTGTACCCAAGAGTTACCTCTTGGGTCGGAATTTGGTAGTAGTCGCGGTGGCGAGGAGATGAACGAGGGGCCTGACTCTACTTCGCCCCTGCCTCCGCCAAGAGCGAGAGAATGGTTGACCGAAGTGGAGAGACGGCAAGGCCTATTGCCGAGCGACATGTTTATATTAAAAATAACAAGGATTCATCCTTGGCATGGGCCTCGCTCACGCACAAAGAACCCAGCAAGCACCCTTTTTCATTAAAAACATCCCATACAGGTACAGTTCATACGGAATTAAAAACATGAGCAAGGGAATAACAAGTCTTAAAATAAACAAGTGCATGCAGGCTTACAAACTAAAAAAAGATAAGATGCATGTAATCCCTTTCTTGTCCCTCTCCTCAACAGGTGGAACAAGAGGGCAGGAGGGCGAAAAGAGCGCCTAGGTGAGGTGCGAAGAGAAGAAGGCGCCAAGAGAACATCCCGGTGCCGGGAGGGAAACTGGAAGATGAGGCAATGCTACCTCTTGAGCACTGCGTTGGTTTTCCCTTGAAGAGGAAAGGGTGATGCAGCAAAGTAGCGTAAGTATTTTCCTCAGTTTTTGAGAACCAAGGTATCAATCCAGTAGGAGGCTATGCGCTAGTCCCTCGCACCTGCACAAAACAAATAAATCCTCGCAACCAACATGATAAGGGGTTGTCAATCCCTACACAGTCACTTACAAGAGTGAGATCTGATAGATATGATAAGATAAGATTTTTGGTATTTTTATGATAAAGATGCAAAGTAAAATAAAAGGCAATGAAAATAACTAAGTGTTGGAAGATTAATATGATGAAGATAGAACCGGGGGCCATAGGTTTCACTAGTGGCTTCTCGCAAGAGCATAAGTATTTTACGGTGGGTGAACGAATTACTGTTGAGCAATTGACAGAATTGAGCATAGTTATGAGAATATCTAGGTATGATCATGTATATAGGCATCACGTCCGAGACAAGTAGACAGACACCTGCATGCTTCTACTACTATTACTCCACACATCGACTGCTATCCAGCATGCATCTAGAGTATTAAGTTCATAAGAACAGAGTAACGCCTTAAGCAAGATGACATGATGTAGAGGGATAAATTCATGCAATATGATAAAAAAAACATCTTGTTATCCTCGATGGCAACAATACAATACGTGCCTTGCTGCCCCTACTGTCACTGGGAAAGGACACCGCAAGATTGAACCCAAAGCTAAGCACTTCTCCCATTGCAAGAAAGATCAATCTAGTAGGCCAAACCAAACTGATAATTCGAAGAGACTTGCAAAGATAATCAATCATACATAAAAGAATTCAGAGAAGATTCAAATATTGTTCATAGATAAACTTGATCATAAACCCACAATTCATCGGTCTCAACAAACACACCGCAAAAGAAGATTACATCGAATAGATCTCCACAAGAGAGGGGGAGAACTTTTTATTGAGATCCAAAAAGAGAGAAGAAGCCATCTAGCTAATAACTATGGACCCGAAGGTATGAGTTAAACTACTCACACTTCATCGGAAGGGCTATGGTGTTGATGTAGAAGCCCTCTGTGATCGATGCCCCCTCCGGCGGAGCTCCGGAACAGGCCCGAAGATGGGATCTCATGGATACAGAAAGTTACGGTAGTGGAATTAGGGTTTTGGCTCTGTATTTGATCGTTTGGGGGTACGTAGGTATATATAGGAGGAAGAAGTATGTCGGTGGAGCAATAGGGGGCCCACGAGGGTGGAGGGTGCGCCTGGGGGGGTAGGCGCGCCCCGCTACCTCATGGCCTCCCTGTTGATTGCTTGACGTAGGGTCCAAGTCTCCTGGATCTTGTTCATTCCGAAAATCACTTTCCCGAAGGTTTCATTCCGTTTGGACTCCGTTTGATATTCCTTTTCTTCGAAACCCTAAAATAGGCAAAAAAACAGCAATTCTGGACTGGGCCTCTGGTTAATAGGTTAGTCCCAAAAATAATATAAAAGTGGATAATAAAGCCCAATAATGTCCAAAACAGTAGATAATATAGCATGGAGCCATCAAAAATTATAGATACGTTGGAGACGTATCAAGCATCCCCAAGCTTAATTCCTACTCGTCCTCGACTAGGTAAATGATAAAAGCAGAATTTTTGATGTGGAATGCTACTAGGCATAATTTCAATGTAATTCTTCTTAATTGTGGCATGAATATTCATATCCGAAAGATTCAAGATAAAAGTTTAATATTGACATAGAAATAATAATACTTCAAGCATACTAACTAAACAATTATGTCTTCTCAAAATAACATGGCCAAAGAAAGTTCATCCCTACAAAATCATATAGTTTAGTCATGCTCCATTTTCGTCACACAAGAATGCTCTCATCATGCACAACCCCGATGACAAGCCAAGCAATTGTTTCATACTTTAGTAATCTCAAACTTTATAAACCTTCATGCAATACATGAGCGTGAGCCATGGATATAGCACTATGGGTGGAATAGAGTATAATGATGGGGGTTATTTGGAGAAGACAAAAAAGGAGAAAGTCTCACATCAACGAGGCTAATCAATGAGCTATGGAGATGCTCATCGACTGATGTTAATGCAAGCAGTAGGGATTTCCATGCAACAGATGCACTAGAGCTATAAATGTATGGAAGCTCAACAAAAGAAACTAGTGGGTGTGCATCCAACTTGCTTGATCACGAAGACCTAGGGCACTTGAGGAGGCCCATTGTTGGAATATACAAGCCAAGTTCTATAATGAAAAATTCCCACTAGTATATGAAAGTGACAAGACAAGAGACTCTCTATCATGAAGATCATGGTGCTACTTTGAAGCACAAGTGTGGAAAAAAGATAGTAGCATTGTCCCTTTTCATTTCTCTTTTTTTGCCTTCTCTTTTTTTGGCCTTTCTCTTTTTTTATTGGGACAATGCTCTATTAAATGATGATCATCACACTTCTATTTATTTACAACTCAATGATTACAACTCGATACTAGAACAAGGTATGACTCTATATGAATGCCTCTGGCAGTGTACCGGGATATGCAATGAATCAAGAGTGACATGTATGAAAAATTATGAACGGTGGCTTTGCCACAAATACGATTTAAACTACATGATCATGCAAAGCAATATGACAATGATGAACGTGTCATGATAAACAGGATGGTGGAAAGTTGCATGGCAATATATCTCGGAATGGCTATGGAAATGCCATAATAGGTAGGTATGGTGGCTGTTTTGAGGAAGATATAAGGAGGTTTATATGTGAAAGAGTGTATCATATCACGGGGTTTGGATGCACCGGCGAAGTTTGCACCAACTCTTAATGTGAGAAAGGACAATGCATGGTACCGAATAGGCTAGCAATGATGGAAAGGTGAGAGTGCGTATAATCCATGGACTCAACATTAGTCATAAAGAACTCACATACTTCTTGCAAAAATCTACAAGTCATCAAAAACCAAGCACTACGCGCATGCTCCTAGGGAGATAGATTGGTAGGAAAAGACCATCGCTCGTCCCCGACTGCCACTCATAAGGAAGACAATCAAAGAACACCTCATGTTTCAAAAAATTTACATAAAGTTTACCATACGTGCATGCTACGGGACTTGCAAACTTCAACACAAGTATTTCTCAATTTCACAACTACTCAACTATCACAACTTTAATATCACTACCTCCATATCTCAAAACAATCATCAAGCATCAAACTTCTCTTGGTATTCAAAACACTTATAAGAATGTTTTTACTAAACTTGAATACCTAGCATATTAGGATTATTTAAGCAAATTACCATGCTATTTAAGACTCTCAAAATAATCTAAGTGAAGCATGAGAGATCAATAGTTTCTATAAAACAAATCCACCACCGTGCTCTAAAAGATATAAGTGAAGTACTAGAGCAAAACTATATAACTCCAAAGATATAAGTGAAGCACATAGAGTATTCTAATAATCTCCAAATCATCTGTGTCTCTCTCAAAAGTTGTGCACAGAAAAGATGATTGTGGTAAACTAAAAAGCAAAGACTCAAATCATACAACACGCTCCAAGCAAAACACATATCATGTGGTAAATAAAAATATATCTCCAAGTAAAGTTACCGATAGAAGGAGACGAAAGAGGGGATGCCTTCCGGGGCATCCCCAAGATTTGGCTTTTAGGTGTCCTTAGATTATCTTGGGGGTGCCATGGTCATCCCCAAGCTTAGGCTCTTGCCACTCCTTGTTCCATAATCCATCAAATCTTTACCCAAAACTTGAAAACTTCACAACACAAAACTTAAAGTAGAAAATCTCGTGAGCTCCGTTAGCGAAAGAAAACAAAAAACCACTTCAAGGTACTGTAATGAACTCATTCTTTATTTATATTGGTGTTAAACCTACTGTATTCCAACTTATCTATGGTTTATAAACTATTTCATTAGCCATAGATTCATCAAAATAAGCAAACAACACACGAAAAACAGAATCTGTCAAAAACAGAACAGTCTGTAGTAATCTGTAGCCAGCGCAAGATCTGGAACCCCAAAAATTCTAAAATAAATTTCTGGACGTGAGGAATTTATCTATTAATCATATGAAAAAATATGTAACTAAATATCACTTTCCAAATAAAAATGGCAGCAGTTCTCGTGAGTGCTAAAGTTTCTGTTTTTACAGCAAGATTAACAAGACTTCCCCCAAGTCTTCCCAACGGTTCTACTTGGCACAAACACTAATTAAACAAAACACAACCAAAATAGAGGCTAGATAAATTATTTATGAAATAACAGCAGGGAAAAATATTGGGTTGTCTCCCAATAAGCGCTTTTCTTTAAAGCCTTTTTAGCTAGGCATTGATAATTTTAATGATGCTCACATGAAAGACAAGAATTGAAGCACAAAGAGAGGATTAAAAAAGCATGTGACAAACAGCTTAAGTCTAACATACTTCCTATGCATAGGCATCTTATAGGCAAACAAATTATCAAGGCAAGCAAAAACTAGCATATGCAAGGAAGCGGAAATAAACAGTAGCAATCTCAACATAACGAGAGGTAATTTAGTAACATGAAAATTTCTACCACCATATTTTCCTCTCTCATAATGATTGCATGTGGAATCATAAGCAAATTCGACAAAATAGTTATCACATAAAAAAATTTCAACATGATCCACATGCATGCAAAGTTGACACTCTTCCAAAATAGTGGGATTAACATTAACTAAAGTCATGACCTCTCAAACCCACTTTTATCAAAAAATTCATAATATTGAACGTTCCCCAAATATGTGGGATCTAAAGTTGACACTATTCCAAACCCAGTTTCAATCATATTACAAACACTATTATCAATCTCATATTCATCATGGGGCTTAAATAAATTTTCAAGATCAAAAGAAGAATCACCCCAATCATGATCATTGCAACAAGTAGAGGACATAGCAAAACTAGCATCCCCAAGCTTAGGGTTTTGCATATTATTAGCACAATTGACATCAAGAGAATTTATAGTAAAATCATTGTGATCATGCTTTTTATTCAAAGATCTATCGTGAATCACTCCATAAAGTACTTCATCACAATTTTCAGATTCGTGAATTTCAAGCAAAACTTCATAAAGATAATCTAGTGCACAAAACTCACTAGCAATTGGTTCATCATAATTGGATCTCTTAAAAAATTAGCAAGTGGATGAGGATCCATAGGTCTTAGGTTCTTTGTTTAGTAATAAATAAACAACTATTCCAACCATACGAGCAAACAAGAAACGGGCAAAGGAGGCAAATAGAGAAAGAGAGGGAGGATAGAGAGAGAGGGTGAATAAAACGGCAAGGGTGAAGTGGGGGAGAGGAAAATGAGAGGCAAATGGCAAATAATGTAATGTGGGAGATAAGGGTTTGTGATGGGTACTTGGTATGTTTGACTTTTGCGTAGACCTCCCCGGCAATGGCGCCATAAATCCTTCTTGCTACCTCTTGAGCACTGCGTTGGTTTTCCCTTGAAGAGGAAAGGGCGATGCAGCGAAGTAGCGTAAGTATTTCCCTCGGTTTTTGAGAACCAAGGTATCAATCCAGTAGGAGGCTACGCGCTAGTCCCTCGCACCTGCACAAAACAAATAAATCCTCGCAACCAACGTAATAAGGGGTTGTCAATCCCTACACGGTCACTTACGAGAGTGAGATCTGATAGATATGATAAGATAATATTTTTGGTATTTTTATGATAAAGATGCAAAGTAAAATATAAGGCAATGAAAATAACTAAGTGTTGGAAGATTAATATGATGAAGATAGACCCGGGGGCCATAGGTTTCACTAGTGGCTTCTCTCAAGAGCATAAGTATTTTACGGTGGTGAACGAATTACTGTTGAGCAATTGACAGAATTGAGCATAGTTATGAGAATATCTAGGTATGATCATGTATATAGGCATCACGTCCGAGACAAGTAGACCGACTCTTGCCTGCATCTACTACTATTACTCCACACATCGACCGCTATCCAGCATGCATCTAGAGTATTAAGTTCATAAGAACAGAGTAACGCCTTAAGCAAGATGACATGATGTAGAGGGATAAATTCATGCAATATGATAAAAACCCCATCTTGTTATCCTCGATGGAAACAATACAATACGTGCCTTGCTGCCCCTACTGTCACTGGGAAAGGACACCACAAGATTGAACCCAAAGCTAAGCACTTCTCCCATTGCAAGAAAGATCAATCTAGTAGGCCAAACCAAACTGATAACTCGAAGAGACTTGCAAATATAACCAATCATACATAAAAGAATTCAGAGAAGATTCAAATATTGTTCATAGATAAACTTGATCACAAACCCACAATTCATCGGTCTCAACAAACACACCGCAAAAGAAGATTACATCGAATAGATCTCCACAAGAGAGGGGGAGAACTTTGTATTGAGATCCAAAAAGAGAGAAGAAGCCATCTAGCTAATAACTATGGACCCGAAGGTCTGAGGTAAACTACTCACACTTCATCGGAAGGGCTATGGTGTTGATGTAGAAGCCCTCCGTGATCGATGCCCCCTCCGGCGGAGCTCCGGAAAAGGCCGCAAGATGGGATCTCGTGGATACAGAAAGTTACGGCGGTGGAATTAGGGTTTTGGCTCCATATCTGATCGTTTGGGGGTACGTAGGTATATATAGGAGGAAGAAGTACGTCGGTGGAGCAACAGGGGGCCCACGAGGGTGGAGGGCGTGCCTGGGGGGGTAGGCGCACCCCCCTACCTCGTGGCCTCCCTGTTGGTTGCTTGACATAGGGTCCAAGTCTCCTGGATGTTGTTCGTTCCAAAAATCACGTTCCCGAAGGTTTCATTCCATTTGGACTCCATTTGATATTCCTTTTCTTCGAAACCCTAAAATAGGCAAAAAAACAGCAATTCTGGGCTGGGCCTCCGGTTAATTGGTTAGTCCCAAAAATAATATAAAAGTGGATAATAAAGCCCAATAATGTCCAAAACAGTAGATAATATAGCATGGAGCAATCAAAAATTATAGATACGTTGGAGACGTATGAGGCAGCGGGCCGGCATACGCGGCGAAGGCATCGGTGCCCGCGTACTCCGGCTTGACGGCCGCCACCCGCCTTCTTCGCCCTCTCCGGCCCTCCTACGCTAGCCGCCCAAGGAGACAATGGGGAGCACCCCGATGGAGAGCTTGGCGAGGATGGCCCTCAGCAAGGCACGTGGCCGAGGGAGGGGCAGTGCAGTCAGTCAAAGTCGGAGTCGGCATCCTGCCGCTCAACTCCCTCGCCGTCGCTGCCGCTGTCGTCCTCATCACTCCAGCTTGGGGAGGAATCTTCATCATCGGAGGAGCTCTCCACGCAGCACTTCAAGTGAGTTCTGAGATCAACGAAGACCTTGACGGAGAGCAGGCTTCCCTCCGTTAACTTGAAGTAGAGGACAAGCCCCGCCGTCAGGCTATGGTTGCATGTGAATGTCTTCCATCCGCGGCGGAGGTACATGACGTGAGGGGCGGGGAAGTCGACGTCGACCCGCGTGTCGCCGTTCCCGCAGCCCTTCATGTGCAACCAGAGGGTCTGGGGTGGATCGAGCTCCATCTCCCGAGCAAAGGCAGCAGGGAGACGGAGGCGGCGATGCGGTGGCCGGCGTAGCCTGATGAAGAATTTGCGGGGCTGGTCCCCGACGTGGTGCTCCGTCGGGGGAGGCATCGCTAGCGGAGGCGAGGCCGATGCCCCGCCCCGTCCTCCGCTCCCCCGAGCGCCACAACAACCTCAAACTCGCCCCCTCCCCTTCCTCTCGTGGCCGATTCCGTCACCACGAGCTCTTGGGAAGGAGGAACGCACTGGCGGGCAGCGACCCTCGCCGCCACCGTCGAAGGGCCAGTGCTTCCTCTCGCCATGGCGGATGGAAGGAAGAAGCGAAGGTGGAAGGAGACGGATGATGGAATGATGTGGAATGCCGTCCCCCTCCCCTCCTTATAAAGGGGCAGAGTCGGGGCTCGGCCGCCCCACTCGACCAATCTGGTCATCGGGGGCGCAGGGAATCAGGACCGGCCCGCTGCCCCAATCAGCGACGGCCCGGTTTCCCGCCTCCAGCCCCTGCCACCTGCATGAGGGACACATGGCGAGCGAGCAGCATTGAAAGGACAAGCGAAGCGGCCGCTCCCCACCCCATGATTGTGGGGCGCGGGCACCTTGAAGGCCACGACCCGAGTTCACCCGAGTAAACGGGCCGTGCCTCTGCGCCTCCCACCTTTTATGGGGAAGGCGCGAGCGGCCTCTTTACCATGATGTGATGCATGCGTGCAAGAAGCGCCCCACGCATGACCCCCACGTCACGCACGACCCTCCACGCTGTGCGTTCAACACGGGGCATGGGGAAGCGCAGCGGACGAGAAATTACTATGGTAAAATCTGCCCCACCTGCCCACGCACCGTTCTGGGCCTAGCCCAACAACGCATCGCGCTTATGTGTGGCCCAGGCCCGGGGGATCCTGTCTGTGTACAAAAGTAGGGTCTCTCCTTTTGACCCATTTACTTATGCGCGGGCAGTCAGAGCCACGCGCCGCGGCCACACTTAGCAGGGTAGAGGAGAGAAGCTGGAGAGAAGCCAAGGCACAAGACGACCAAGGCAACACCAAGACGAGAAGCGCAGGAGGGCAAGAGGGTGAGGTGGACTCCCTCGACAAGATCCTTACCGAGCCCCCCCCCACAGCCCCGGCGAGAGCCTTGCCGGGGCAAATTGCCCGATGCCAGCGGAGTGAGCCACCCTTGAGCACAAAGGTTCCGAACGCCGTCAACAACTACGTTGGAACCAAGGCTCGGGAGGCGCCTCTGTGGTGGCATGCAAATCTTCGTCGAGCTCATAAATATATGAGTTCAGATGAGGACTAGAATGCAGCGACCCTCAGCAGGATCCTAGCTGAGAAATCCACAAGCCCCCTGGCAAGATCCTTGCCGGGGATGACAGCAACGCCACGGCAAGACCCTTGCCGAGCCCCCGGCAAGACCCTTGCCGAGGGCGTCAGCAGGGCCACTGCCAAGCCCGCACCAGCCAAGACTCCACCGCCGTTCGCATGCAGCTACCAGCCCAACCAGCTGGGCAGGCACCTGTGTGGTAACATGCAGCTTCTAGGCCAAATCAGCAAGCACCTGCGTGGCGGCATGCAGATCTTCCTAAAGGCCCTACCACCGTGCCACCTCAGCTGCCTGCCTTCCTGCATGGCGTTGCATGCATCACCAGCCTGGCCGCCTGTCAAAGCAAGGCGGAGCGATGACGGACGGGACGGGCCTCGTCCCCGTCCCGGATAAAGCTAATGGACACCTACATAGTGCATTTAATGCACTTTGTCCTATAATGCCGTGCGATAAGCTCATGCACTGTAGGCCTTTCCACCTCTTGTGTGCCACTGTGGCATCCCCTTTTTCAAAGGAGGCCCGAGGACACCAGGAGAGGGATTCGGCTTTTTGGAACGGGATAGCCACCGTAGCTACTTCAGGAAGCTCAAGAACACTCAATACATCCACACAAAGCAGTACTAGGGTTTTACGCATCCTCGCGGCGTGAACCTAGGTAAGCAATCCGTGTGCTTGCTCCTAAACCCGCTCTTCTCATGACCCCGTGCCCGCCGACCGTAGAAGGGATCCTAGTGATCCCATAGGTGTCGTTCTCACCGACAAGGAGATTCGTTCGGCACAGGTTGTCTAACCACCTCGCAGGACCAAGACAGTGAACAAGAGCCAAGACCAGGCGCAACCCGCCTTGAGGTAGGGCCTCGTGAGTCCCACGCTGGCTCACGAGTGCCCAGATACACCTCGTCTAGCCCTGTCATGCAAGCCACGTGTCATGGGCGGGGCTGTACACGCCCCGGGGGCTCTCCGCAGTAGGGAGTCCCCCACCCACGCACCAGTGGAAGAACCATGCTCCATGCTGGTCGTCGACACTGCCGAGGAGCGGTTATGCCCGTGCACAAGCGGAAGCACTATGCTCCGCGCTGGTGATAAACAACTGAGGGCGGCCTCACGGCCGTACCAACCTCATGGAGCCCCAGAGCTCAGTGTCCGGCCTCACCGCAACGCCTCCCCTCGGGAGAGCCGTGCGAGGGGGCTGCGCTCGGGTCACGCCCAAGCGTACGCCACCCAACCAGGTCCCTCGGACCTGGTCGTCGCACGCCCCTCCCGAGCCGAGCCTCGGTGAGGGCAAAGGTATGGAGAATGTTTGCACGTCAAGAGGGACTCCTGAGCATCGCGACCCAGGAGCCTAACTGGTCACGTAGCCCCTCACTCCTTGGTCCGTCCTGATTTCCGGTCGGCCCAACGCCGGTTTAGGTATGCCCGGGGTCGGGCTCTGCCGACATAGAACATTAACTTATCCTCGCGTATCCTTCCTATAAGCTGTTTGCGTGTCAAGGGGGACTCCTGAGCATCGCGACTCAGGAGCCTAACTAGTCACATAGTCCATCACTCCTTGGTCTGTCCTGGTTTCCGGTCGGCCCAACAGCGGTTGAGGTATGCGTGGGGTCGGGCTCTGCCGACGCAGAACACAAAGCAGATAGGAAGAAAATCGCAAAATATCAAAGCAAATATTACAAGACATATTGTTCTCACAATATCAAATGTGAGTTTAATGCCTCCACGAGGCATGGTGCATGTTGCAGGAATAAAACAGAAAAGCAGCCACAGGTCACCCCTGGACACCGCCGGCACCTGCAAGAGTTGCCCCCTCCTAGGTAGCCTCGCCTTCACCTGCATCACCGGTCGAGGGCGCGGGAGCAAAGGCGTCGAACTTCTTCAGTGGGGCCTCCACTTGACCCTTCATGGTTGCGGCGGCAGCCACGAAGTGTTCATCAGCTACAGGCTCCAGCAGCTCGTCAAGACGAGAGATGGGGTCACAAAGGTGCAGGTGGCTGAAGACTCGCGTCAGCGCGGATGAGGAAAGGACGCGAGCCTCTGCCTCCGCCATGGGACCAATGCCCTCCACTACTTCCTCGAGCGCCTTCACCAAGAAGGGAAGCAACTGAGCAGGGCCATCCTCATCGGTGGTCAGCGGCCTCTCCAAGCCCTTCTCGTATAGTGACTTCAGCGCCAGCGGGACCTCTCCTAAAGGAGCGAGAAGGCCACACGGTCTTCATCCAGGACCTTCGTCTTGGCGTCAAGATCAGCCTCCTTCGCCCTCGCCTTCTGCTCCAACTCCTCCAGCCGGCTGCGCTTCGCGGCCTGCGCCTTCACCAGCTCTCCCAGCTTAGTGTCGCGGCCCTTGATTTCATCCTCCCGGGCTTTCATTTCCTCCTACTTCGCTTGACGGTCGTGAGCTTCCTCTGCGTGCTCATCATGCAGACTCTTCAGCTTGTTTTCCAGTGCCCGGCAGCGGTCGTGGGCGGCTTCGGCGTCCTTCATCGCCGCCTTGCGATCGGCCGCGGCTTGGGCAACGGCCCGCTTCTCCTTCTCAGAGGTCGTCGCGGCCTGGCTTAGCGCCGCTCAGACTGCTGTGTCATACTGATGCCAGCCGAAGGCTAGCTCCAAGTGCCCGGCTGCCAGGCGCGGGTCCGCGCTCAGGAGATCTTCCCGCAGCTGAGCCATCTCTGAAAGGGCACGCTCCAAGACAGCAGAGGAGGCAGAAGAACCTGGGAATAATGGCGCAGAAGGAGGAAGAGGCGTCGTCACCATGGCCTGAGAGACAGGAGGCTCCTGAGTCTCGTGGACCTCAGCACCAGAGCCGGACACCGGCACCTCGTGAGCCAGCGGCGCTTCGGGGGCTGACTCCTCCCGAGGATGCTCCGACGGGCCTCGCGAGGATGACCGGGCTGGAGAAGCACGAGCACCATCCCCACCTTTGCTCATGGAGAGGGGCGCGGTCGCAGGAGGCGACACGGACTCAAGCGGCACCACCTCGCTCTCCCTTCTCCTCTTCACCACATACGACAGCCTGGTTACGCAACAAGGAAAGAGAGTCAGAAACGAGCATCAACAGCAGGAACAAGGCGAGGCGGGGCACTTACTGGTCCACAGCAATGTAGTCCACCTTCCGCTTGGTGAGCTTGAAGCCTGAGAGCTTCGCGACTCGAGGCGCGGGCGCACCAGCCCCAAAAGCTGAAGCAGGAGCAGCGGTTGAGCCGGAAGCAGCTCCAGCCGGCACTGGAGCAGTAGTAGAATCTCGGGAGATCAGCGCTGACCTGCTCCTCGTCGGGATCATGGCCAGTTCCTCCTTCTCTTGGGGAGCGCCGGCCTCATCGTCGTCGGGAAAGGCGCGGAGGATGTCAGCCTTACTCAGGGGGGAGGTCTCCCCCGTCCCTTCGGGGGTCACCTCCGAGTCTTCCTTTTCTTCTTCCTCCCCGCGGGACTCACCAGAAGACAGCTCCACCGATGTCGGCGCCGCAGGGGCCCCGGTGAGCACCGGTGGCACCAGTCCACGCCCGTCAAAGGTCGGCTTGGAGGCCACGATCAGCTCCCCGTCTTTGTGGCGGAACAAGGTAGTAAAGACATTCGGCGGATACTCCTGATCGTCCCCAACCAGGAGGCGGAGAGCTGCGGTCAGCTCCTCGTCAAACAAGGCCTCCGAGCTCAAGCGAACCTTGTCCTCTTCATCCCCAAGTTCCCAGAAGGGGCGCGTGCGGGCTTGAAGCAGGGCCACGCGCGGCGCCAGGAATTCCCTCAGGAGAATGGCCCATGTAATCTTCGCCGCCTTCGCTGGCTTTAGGTCAGACTTCGTCTGCTCCAGCACCAACATCGCCCGCTTGTCGGTGAGCTTCGCACAGGACCATCCCTTGTCGGACTGGGGCCTCTCCGTCGGCAGCGCCAAGCGCGGGTGGACGCACTTGGCGCCCATCATGACCCATTTGGCCCTGAGGTTGTTGGACTTCTTCTCGGTGTTTGAGATCGAGTTGGCCTTGCCGACCGCGATGAAATTGGCGCACCCGGAGATATGGCCCTCGCTGGCACGAAGGAAGAAGAAGTGGCGCAGCAGAGCCACGGATGGCATCACGCCCAGATACGCCTCACAATAGTAGGCGAAGATGGACAAGAGAAGGATGGAGTTGGGATGGAGATGCAGCGCCTGCAGCCTGTAGTGGCTGAGGACCTCATAGAAGAAATCGGAGAAGGGAGGAACCAACCCAGCGGCGATACTGCTCGTGAAGAAGGGGAAGAATGCGCTCCCCTCGGGCTCCGGCACGTCGGAGGCAACCCGAAGCTCTGTCTTCCCCCTTTCATTGCTCTCCCCCGTCATCAGCACGCGCGTGGCGGTGAGGCTCTTCTCCGAGATGTTGGGCGAGTCGAGAGTAGGTCTGTACCAAGCCGGCGACGAGGCGGGCTTGACCCTCCGGGGCGCCATTGGTCGCTGATGCAGGAAAGGACAGGAGCAGATCTGGAAATTTTGGAAGCGGGGCACAAGAAAGGGGATCTGAGCAAGGCGAAGGAAAGCAGTGAAGGCAAGTGCTGCCACGCCAGCCTACTTGTCAAGTTGGGCAGTTGCCGAGGCAGCATGGGGAAGCGGAGATGCCCACATCCAATCAACCGCGGCCCATGGCGCTCCGCACTTGACTTTGGCTTCGCCTCGAAGCCAAGCCCGAGCGCGCCTTGGGCCCGGGGGCTACTGTCGGTGTTCTGGGAATGGGGGTCCCCAGACTTGCCTGCCTGTGGCCCACGGCGTGGCTTTGCTAGCAGGCCTGTATGGCCCATCTTCATCAACAAGGCACTCAAGACCTTCGCGAGGGGCCAAGCCTCGCGAGGCGGACGACACAAGACCTCCTCGGGAGCAGCCTCACCAGGCTGGCTCACGAGGGGCGGGGAGTTCAAGGCCAGGCAAACCTCACGAGGTTCGAGTGACGTGAGCCATGACGACCAAGGCCAGGCGGGCGCCAGCGCGCGCAGTGTCCTTGCTTCCTCTTCAGTGCTAAGGAAGCAGGCGCAGGCGTGGAGTACCGAGGCGTCAAGCAAAGGTTTCCATATCAGTGCAACCAGACCAAGACCAGAAGGATAGCAAGATGGAGGTCACCGTGGATCCCAAGACGGTGTCACCACCAGAGCCTTTTGCAGGCGAAGACCACTTTTGTCAGGATAAGTTGTACCAGTTGTCCCCTTTCAAATTGGCCGTTGTTGGCTCCCTTCCCGCTCAATATTTGGGGAGAGGACCAGGGCCTCTATAAATAGGACTAGCCACCACCATAGCTAGGGGGTGAGATGAGGAGAGACCAGAACAACCACACACATCCACCAAGCACAAGAACACCTCTCCTCAGGTGGCTGTTCTTCCCCCTGTATTGTTCATCCTCAGCCCGAGAGGCAATCCACCACCACCACCACACTGGAGTAGGGTATTACACCACAGCGGCGGCCCGAACAAGTATAAATCTTGTGTCCCTTGTGTTGTGAGTTGGTCAAGTTAGTTCGCAAGATCTTAGCTGAGTTAGGACGTGGATCAGCAAGGGGGAGATCTTTGCGCGCACCCCGGTGTTCGAACCTTAAGGGTTTTGCCGGAACCCGTGATCCGACACGGGTATCTTTCTTATTGTATTACATCTCTTTTATTATCGCATCTCATTTACTATTTTGCAATCTTTACTTTCCAATCTATACAATAAAATACCAAAAAATATTTATCTTATTATCTCTATCAGATCTCACTTTCGCAAGTGACCATGAAGGGATTGACAACCCCTTTATCACGTTAGTTCCGAGGTTCTTGATTGTTTGTGCATGTACTAGGTGACTTGTGCGTTGTCTCTAACTGGATTGATACCTTGGTTCTCAAGAATTGAGGGAAATATTTACACTACTTTGCTGCATCACCCTTTCCTCTTCAAGGGAAAACCAACGCATGCTCAAGAGGTAGCAGGCTCCAGGGAGGGGAATCTTCGGTCTTCGTCATCACCAACACTACAAAAAAATACACTTCCGTGATGATACGTGTTTATCACAGTAGGTCGCGTTTTTTGTCATGCATGTACATCCAAGACAATTTTATGACAGAATCAAGATAGTCATACCTGTGTTGTTGTAGAAGTGTTCCATGACATTACCAAAATTATCATCACGGAAGTGTGCACTTCCATGATGATAAATCGCGCGTCACAGAAGTGCTTTCGTCAAGGGTGACCGACACGTGGCATCCACCGTAACGGAACACTGTTAAGCTATCAGGTCGGGTTTTGGATCCGATAACCCGTTAACAGCGCCGACCAATGGGGATTTTCCACGTGTAAAATCATCATTGGCTGGAGGAAACACGTGTCGGCTCATCGTTGGGACAGTCATCCACTCATTAGACAGAAGGTGCCTATGATACATCGACATGTGGCACGGCCCAACAGAGGCCCATTCCTGTGAAAAGGCCGGCCCGTTTGACTTGGTCAAAAGGTGGCGGGCCGGCCCATGGAAAGCCTGTTAATGGCCTGTTCGCATATAGCCCATTTACAGCCCGCTAACCCAAGGCCCGTTACGCCCTATCTGAATTAGGCCCAGTAGCGTCATCTGGGCCATCCAATATGATTCCAGCCTGTATCCACTTCTGGCCCATGTATGGCCCATGACGTCTTTTGGCCCATATGAGGCCCTATGTAACTCTTGGCCTATTAACGGCCCGTGGTGAAACTGGCCCGTAATGAACAGTGTATCACTTTACACCCATTAATGGCCCGTGGTGAAACTGGCCCGTAATGAACAGTGTATCACTTTATACCCATTAACGGCCCGTTATTCCGTTGGGCCATTTCCATCCCATGTTATCTTTCGGCCTTCTCAGAGCCCATTTATTCTTGGGCTCATTTCCAGCATTTGTTTACTTACGGCCCGTTACTATCATTTTCTGCTTCTGGGCCAAATTCATCCCGTGGTTATAATCGGCCCGTTTGTGGTCCGTTAATACATTGGGCCGTTTTCATAGCGTCATCAAATACGGCCTATTAATGATGGCCCGTTATGTTCGGCCCATGAACGGACGATTCCAACTCTAGCCCGTTTACGGCCATAATGTGGCCTGTTATTGGCCCATGTTTGGCCAATCGATTATACGACCCGTATAAGGCCCATTGATGATACGGCCCGTAGAAGGCCCATTGTTTCTATGGCCCGTAGAAAGCCCGTTGTTTCTACGGCCCGTAGAAGGCCTACTGTTTCTACGGCCCGTAGAAGGCCCACTGTTTCTACGGCCCGTAGGAGGCCCAGTGTCACTACAGTAAATATTAGCCCATGGTTATTGTGGCCTAGTTTTAGAAAATAGGTTATTGCAGCCACTAGCAAACCGCGGAAAAAGAACTGCACTAACTACAAGCAAACAAATAAACAAGACAACAAGGAAATAAATAAGCAAGCAACTTATGCTAGGCTATCACGGCTATTACACATATTACATCCACTGGGCATCAAAGTTCGCCACCAGTGCAAATATAGGGAACAAAGCAGCATATAAACGCCGCAGCAAAACAAGTCCAGAACTGAAACCACTTCAGAAGAGTTCAAGAAACAATATCTTGGGTACCCATAATGCTGGCAAGATGCTTAGCAAGCTTATTAACTTTCTCTTGTTTGGCGCTTAAATCCTCTAGCGCTTGCTGTTGCATAAGAAAGTACGCATCTGAATTCTGCAGGGACTTCCTCAGTCCTTCGGCTTCTTGTCGTAGCACAGCTGACTGATGCCTTTCAGCTTGTAGCTGAGACTGAAGAAGCCAAAGTGATTCAGGCAGCGAGTTTGAAGAGCTTGTGCCAGCGGTACTGGCCAGTAACTCAAACAGTACATCAACGCAGAACTGTGGGGTTTTCTCACTGTCTACAAGATCGTTTTTATCACCTTTCTTGGAGACCAACAGGGTTGTCTCACTATCTTGAACCTTATCTGCATTACTTTCTCTACCATTGCATAGTGGGATGCTCTTATCCAATATTATGTTGCATACTACAAGAGAAACAAGCAGACACATCATAGGTTTAGCTTGTAGTATACGAAACTCATTTTGGTAAACCGGTTCAGTAGTAAGGTGGACAGGATAATAGCATGAAACAAACATATATCTATGTACTATGGTCACTGTATTGTCCATATCATTCTAGTTTATGTTCCCTAATCAAGGTAGAGACACAGTTCAAATCATATATTTTTAAGACACAACAGCATAGACAGAATATAAGTGTGAAAAACTACACAGCATTGGCAGCACTTGTAATGTGCATCACATGAGAACATAACTGTTTATACAACTTAAACTGAAATCAACATAGAGCAAGAAGTTAGAACAACAATCTAGTTAAAGAAATAGGTTTAAAACATACCTGTTGCGCCATTGGAGTTTTAATTGGATCCTTCAAATTCGAAAGTAGTTGGTATGAGTAAATACAGTGATGTAATAGCAAAGGAGTATGGACCATAGCTACGGAATCTGACCTGAGAACAGTTGCTCTTCTGCTTTAAACGTGGAGTTTGGGTTAGCTGTGGTGGTCTTCGTGCTTTGGGCACTGCAGTAGCTTTACAAACTGCTCGTGTGGGGGTACTCTATGGTGGACATGGTGCTTTGTCAACTATAAGAGGGTTACTATCCGCTGGGGTTGCGGTTAGATGGGTTGTAGCTGGTTCTCTGCCCAACGGTCTAAGTGTGCAATCTGGAAGAGTCTCGATTATGTGTGGTGGGGCTAGTTTGTGGGCAGTACAACCATGGTTCTATCTGCATCGATGGGTAGCACTGTCTTTTGTGAACAACGGGTTTTTGCTCCCTTAGATACTGCCATCACCCCCTCCAATTCAAATGGCTGATAAACAAGAAAAGAAATTGAACGTACAGACATTGTATGATAGACAGATGTGGTAATTCACATATATGTTGTCTAACCAAACAGGACAGCATGACACAGTTTCACATATATGATGCCTAACTAAACAGGATAGCATGACACAGTTTCGGATATATGATGGATAACTTAACAGGATATAATGGCATAATTCAACATATGATGAGTACCTAAATAGGATGACATGACAAAACTATATGATGTCTTTCTAAAATAGGTTGGGATGAAATAATTCACATACATGTTATCTAAGTATACAGGATGGAATGATATAATTGACATAATTGATTCATATACTAAGCAGCTGACACTCGCATGTATGATCTCTAAACTAAGTAGATAGAATTCAATATTGTGCATATGATGTCTAAACTAAGCAATGCAAGACACCATATGCATCATATGAGAAATATAAAGATTGCAACTTAGAGCATACACCTCAGGTGGGATATAGGACTGGTCATATGTCTCTGAATCCTCCTCTGAGGAGCTCCCTGTAACCATCGAGATATATGCTTCAACAGGTACCATTGCCTGCTCTGAAGACCTTGTTTTCACTCCAGATTTTTCCATAACCGGCTCAAATGGCTGATACACATGAAGAGTAGTTCAATATACACAGATTGTCGACAAATGGAATACATAATGAAAAAAAAGATGGCATGAGATAATTCACATATATGATGCCTGGCTCCATGGCGGTGCATAATTCACATATATGATAACTGGCTGAAAAAACATGGCATTGCATAATTCACATATCTGATATAGAAAGCAAACAGGAGGCATTCACACAAAGCATGTCTAATCTAAGCAGATGGCATGGCAATGCAAGACACCATATGCATGATATGAGCCATATAACCCAGCCAAGTTAGAGCATGCACCTCGAGGGGGAATACGACTGGTCATCTGTCTCTGAATCCTCCTCTGAGGAGCTATCTGTAACCAGCAAGAAATCTGCATCGACAGGTAGCACTGACTGCTCAGAAGACCTTGTTTTCACTCCAGATTTTCCCATGACCGACTCAAATGGCTGATGCACAGGAAGAGTAGATGAATGTATAAACATCGTTGACAAATGGAATACATTATGGAAAAAATATGGCACGATACAATTCACATATACGATGACTGGCTAAACAGGATGGCATTGCATGATTCACGTATATGATGCCTGGCTAAAGAAGATGGCATTGCATAATTCCCATATACTACCTCCGTTCCTAAATAGTTGTATTTTTAGAGATTTCAAATGGACTACCACATACGGATGTATATAGACACATTTTAGAGTGTAGATTCACTCATTTTGTTCCGTATGTAGTCACTTGTTGAGATCTCTAAAAAGATGAATATTTAGGAATGTTGGGAGTATGATATAGAAACCAAACAGGTGGCATTCACACAAAGCAAATCTAAACTAAGCTGATGACATATAAGATGTATAATGTAAGCAATGCAAGGCGCCATATGCATGATATGACCAACATCAGCATGCCAGGTTAGAGCAAACACCTCAGGTGGTAAACAGGCATGGTCGGCTCCTTCTGAATCTCCATCTGAACAGTTATCTTCCTCTAGAATACAATCTGGAAATGCAGGAGGGGGGCCACTTCGCCCACCATGGAGCAGCGTCTGCATGACATTATATTCGCACGCAACAGTCTTCTCTTTTTCTCTACATGTTCAGTACGATTGTGTACAATATCTGACATGCATAATAAAAAAATAGTTAGATTTTGTAAGGCCTAACGGGTGCATGCAAAAATCAAGATTGATGGTAGCAAACGAGTGGATGTATCCAAAACTAATGATAGCAGGTAGATTATAGCTTCAGTTTAAAAAGATAGACAATGGATCATCTATTGTTTGTTGCCCACCCAACATGAACCACATAGAAGACCCCAGATGAACCAGATAGTAGACAGATACTATTCGTTGCTGGCTCGATATGAGACCCATGGGCAATTCAAAACTCAAGATTGAACGATAAAGTAGAAGGTAATAATAACCGATGTATAACGTAAGCAAACACAAAAGACTGTGACCTCTCTTCCGGAACTGTGTAGTCCTCAGGTTCATCTGCTTAGTCGATGATGATAATGCAGTTGGCGTGGCTGCCGGCAACGGGGAAGATGATCTGAGGCGGCGAAAGGAAGTCTGCAGGGGGGATCTCTGCTGCAGTGAACGCTTTTGTCGATGGTGCACCTCAGGTGGGGTGGATGACGGCACGGCAGGAGCAGAACATAACACACAGAGGTTTCTTTGACGCCTATCTGAAAATGAAGTAAATTTGTAAGGGCTCCTTAGAATTGGAGGATTCTATAAATGCAGGGACAGGAAAAACACATAGAAGATAATGCAGTTGGCGTGGCTGCCGGCAACGGGGAAGATGATCTGAGGCGGCGAAAGGAAGTCTGCAGGGGGGATCTCTGCTGCAGTGAACGCTTCCGTCGATGGTGCACCTCAGGTGGGGTGGATGACGGCACGGCAGGAGCAGGACATAACACACAGAGGTTTCTTTGACGCCTACCTGAAAATGAAGTAAATTTGTAAGGGCTCCTTAGAATTGGAGGATTCTATAAATGCAGGGATAGGAAAAACACAGGAATAGGATAGGAATGCACGTGCAAAACAGAGCATTTGGAAACATAGGATTTCAGTCAACCTGGGTGTTTGGCTCACATGCATTGGAAGAACAGAGGAATGGAGAAACAAAGTGATGCGACGAGTGTACAACCTCTTTGGCATAGCCTTGTGGACCTCAGCATCATTGGGTTGGACATGGAGGATGGTGATGATGCTGGTGTGACTGTCGGAGGCGGGGAAGAAGATCCGAGGCCTCTGGAAACGGCGCATGTTGATCCTGTGGCACTAATAGAACGAGCAAATGCATTGCTTGTTTTAAGTACAAATTTCTATTAAAGCTAATTAAATTTAAGTAAAGTGACCACTAACTCCTGTTATTACAGTACCAATACAGACCCGCTCGTGAACCGACGTGTGGCCGAGGGTGCATCTTCTGCCGGGCATGCAGCAGACGAGGGAGGGGTAGTAACTGTTGTCGCTTGTACACACTCAGCTTACTATTGAATCCAGTTCCCCAAGAGCTAAAAAACAAACTGTTGTCGCCTCCTACACACTCGTTCACTCGAAGAGACTCTAATGGCGATCCGAGGGGTGAGCCTGCTGGATATGGACTTCAGCAAGGAGTTCCCCTTTGAGTTCGCCGTTTAGTCCTATGGCTGCACCAAGTTGAATGTGATGTACACCAACGATACGGACTTGGTGAAGCTTTGCCTCGCCTCAGTCCTATGGCTGCACCAGGTTCTGGAGCATTCGCCCGTTTCATCGGCAGCGCCGACTGCACCTTCTCTACGGTGGAGAGAAGGAAGAACGTGACGATTCGGCCATATGGTGCAACAAGCTTGTCGACATCCAGAAGCAATACAAGATCATCAGCAACGGGCAGGAGAAGGACTCCGTGGTTGACCTCGCTGAGACCATCATCGACCCCTGATATGCCAACATGAAAGAAGACGACCTGAACACATGGGAGGTACCTCTGAATCTAGCCTACATAACCTACGCGGCCAAGGATGCATACGCATGCTACGACATGTACAGGCAGATCTTGGACATGAGGGCGTGTCTGCTTCCCGTAACCAACGAGTACACGGATAGCCGCAGCGTCATGATCAAGCGTGCCAGGAAGGTCTAGATGTTGTACTTTATCTGTTTATCAGCACCTTTATCATCTGAGTGTTTCATGCATTAGCCTATGTGTCGTAATTATCTGTTTTGTCCGAAATATTTCTTTTAAGAACCCATTAACCTGATTGCTTTTTTAGTGGCTATTTGCTTATGTATATAAACTAGTTCACTTGTCCGTAAAAAAAACTAGTTCACTCGGCTGACGTGATTTGAATCTCCTTCCTCCCAACATATTCCCCTCCTTAGGTGGACCCAGCAGGTCTCTGAATTTTCTCCCACTTTCTTTTTCGATGTAAACTGAGTTTTCTCCAAGTACTTTCCCCTAGAACCAACTCAACTGTCCCGCGTCTAGCCTAAAAAATAATAATACCCCACGTACTATTAACTCATCAAATTAAAATGATATTTTATTTCGTAAGTTGAAAGTTCTTACAAAATAATAATAATAATTGTTTATATATAACTTGGCAAGTTAACTCCTAGTGATTGCGTACATAAGCTTGCAAAGATTTTACTGACGTGCAATCATGTGTTTATGTTTTTATAACATTTTTCCATCTAGCCCAACATGATATTTTTCACCCAGCCCAGCAAGTTCGCGGATTTCGAGAAAAATGCAAATGGGATTTAAACGGGCTGCATAGATGCTACATCATTGTTTCACCCAGCCCACCAAATGGACTAAAAAACAAACGGACTGATAGCTGGGTCCACGGCCACAGCCCAGTTTTTTTGTGATTTACCAAGTAAGTCGTTTTGTCAGGCCTGTTGGGCTGCAAATCTTTCAAGACGAGGAGAGCATTCATTCGGCTGGCCTAGAAAATGGCCCATCAGTAATGATAAATGGGCTGTACATTTTTAAAACACATCAAACCGGCAATTAGTTTCAAATATCTTTTTTTCATTTCAAGATTTTAAATTACATTAATTTTTATGCGTGGAGAATTTGTTGGATTTTATATTGATATACATTTATTTTTTAAATCAGTTTGAATGTGAGTCGAAAATTCGGGATTAAAAACAGTTCGGACCAAAACGAAATATGCAAAATTTTGTATAATTTTTTAACCGTGGCCACAATATGGGCTGTAATGCTAAGAAAAAGAATATGGGCTCCAAAAAACCTTAAGAATTAGCAAATGGGTTGTATGTTGTTTTCCACAGATTTGAGGCTTTCCTAAAAAAAGGTTGACGCACAAGCAGCGACTGTTGGATGTCCATCGAACGGCCGTCGTGCTTTTCAATCTCTGCTCTTCCTGCTCCAGCCGCTCAAACAAGCGCCAGCGGGAGGACTGCCTGCTCCCTCCTCCCCGCGGCCGGCTGTGCTGCCGGGCAGGCCTCACCACCCCATCGTACTCCCATCGCTGGCCTATCCATCCCTCTACTCACCCACACCTGTTGTTATTCTCCGGCGACGGCAAACGAACCAGTAAACCCTCATACAGTCATACTCCCCTCCGCGTGGGAAACAACTGCCGAGTCTTCCCTGCCTCCGTGTCGTTCCCTTCCTAGGCCTCGCCGTCGTCCACCGCCCTGGTGCTCTCGGTGCGGCCTGGTCAATGTGGTCAACGACCGACATGCATCTGAAGTGGACTGTACGTGGAGAGGCCGACAGCTGGGTTCACGGCCGCACGCAAGGAAATGCCTCCTTATTATGCGCAAAATATTTATTCCTCCACCTGACATCAGGGACCCACCGAAAGGGCCTCTGTATTTCATGAAAAAAACGTTACCGCCGCTGACCGCTCGGACCCACCAGCTATATCTTCGCACGCAAGGAAGTGCCTCCTTATTACACACAAAAAAATGAATACTCCCCCTGTTAGCTGGGACCCAGTATAGTGGTAGGCTGACTTGTGGGCCTACTAAGTTGACGGGGACGGAGGGCTTTGTCAACTTAGTCAATATATGCACGATTCTAGCTCGAGTGACCGTATGATGTCCATCCAACGGCTGTAGTGCTTCTTCAACCTCTGGTCTTCTTGCTCCAGCTGCCCAAACCAGCACCAGTCGTGCCTCGTGCTCCTGCCTCCCGTGGCCGGCTGCGATGCGGCAGAGGCCTCACCGCCCCCTACTACTCCGACCGCTGGCCAGGCCATCCCTCTACTCACCCACACCCCCTGTTATTCTGCGGATGGCAGCCTCACACCGCAGCGAACCGGTGAACCCTCGTACTCCTCTACGCGTGGGCATACACTGCCGCGTCTTCCCCAGCTCCACGTCATCCCCTTCCTAGGCCTCGCTATTTTCCACCGCCCTGGTGCTCTCGGCGCGGCGTGGTTAACGTGGTCAAGGAACGGCTTCCATTGGACGTGGACTGTACGTGGAGAGGCTGACGGTTGGGTCCACGGCCGCAGCAAGGAAGTGCCTCCTTATTACGTGCAAAATAATTATTCCTGCATCTGACAGCGGGGACCCACCGGACAGGCCACCGTATTTCGCGAAAAAATGTTTCCCCCTGACTGCTGGGACCCAGCAGCTACACCTTCGCATGCAAGGAAGTGCCTGATAGTCGGGACCCACCTGGTCGAAGCATACGTAGCGTTGTCATTCTGGTCGCGAACGTGTACGTACATATATACTGGTGGATGTAGAGGCGCGCGCGTGTCATAGTAGAGGCGCGCACGTAGCATGTACACATACGTACAGTGGCCAGGGTGCAAGAAAGAAAATACTGCCACATATGTGTACATACGGGCGGGGTCTCGAACGCCTACTCGCACATACGTACGGCCAGGGCTCGTGTACATGGCTGGGTCGGAACGGAGAAACAGCATCGTCGTCGTGTTCATGGGGAAGCAGCGTCGTCGTCGTGTTCATGGGGAGGCAACGGAATGCGTCATGTTCATTGGGAGGCAACGGAATGTGTCGTATTCATCGGGAGGCAACGGAACGCGTGGGAGCCAACCGGCTGGGTCGGAACAGAATGCATGGTCATGTTCATCGGGGGGCTTGGACGGAACAGGCGATGGAAACGAGGCCTGAACGGGGTCCTGTTGATCTGGAGGGGTCTGGCGTACCGCAAAACGGAGGAAACGGACCTCCTACGGTCGAAACGGGGGTCCTGTTGATCGGGAGGGGTGTGGCGTACCGCAAAACGGACGAAACAGACCTCCTACGGTCGAAACGGGGGTCATGTTGATCGGAAGGGGTGTGTCGTACTGCCAAACGGACGAAACGGACATCCTACGGTCGAAACGGGGGTCCTGTTCATCGGGAGGGGTGTGGCGTACCACAAAACGGGACTCCACGGGATACTATTCATCTCCATCATCGACCTCCTCCAGCCTCCACGGGCTCCTGTTCATCCAGCCTCCACCGCGCGCTACTCCACCGGCTACTATTCAACCACACCTCCACCGTCTACTGTTCATCCAGCCCTCCACACCACGGGGTCCTATTCAACCACCCCTCCACGGGCACCCCTCCATCGTCTACTGTTCATCTAGCCCTCCACCACACCACGGGGTCCTGTTCATCCAGAGGCAACACCACCGCTCACTGTTCATTCAAACCCCCCGCAACACTCACTGTTCATCCCAGAGGTAGCATCGATCGGCTTTAGTTAGCAGCAGTAGCGAAGGAATCGCTCGATCGGGTTCAGTTAACAGCCATCGATCGATCGCTCGGGTTCAGTAACGCGTAGCTTGCAGTGCAATCGCTCGGGTTCAGTTAGAGCCCAACGCCTCGCTCGGGTTCAGTTAGAGCCAACGTCTCACACACACGCGCGTACGTGTACGAGAGAAACGCGCATCGCTCAGCCCCCGACCTCCCACCGTAACCGGGAACTCCCCGAAATTTTCCTCCCCCTCGCTTCAACCACGATTTTTTCCGTCATGGACGGCCCAAAGAATGTCATGCAGCTGCGTCTCCAGCCCGCCCAGGATGAAAAGCCCATTTTCTGTCATGATTTTTTGTCATAGAAGTAGGAGCCCACCACATCTATGATGATACCGGGTTTTGTCACAATTATCGTCATAGAAGTGTCATATGTATGACAGGAAAAAAATTCGTTCAGCCCAAAATGTCACGGATGTGTCTTTTTTTGCAGTGCAACCCTCCTTCATCACCAATTCCATGATGCTCCCCACCGGGAGTGAATAATTCCTTCATAGGCTCGCTGGTCGGTGAGGAGTTGGATGAGATTCATCATGTAATCATGTTAGTTTTGTTAGGGCTTGATCCATAGTATCCACTATGTTCTGAGATTGATGTTATTAGGACTTTTCCAGGCTTAATGCTTGTCACTAGGGCCCGGGTGACATGATTTCAGATCTGAACCGTTTATGTTCTCACCATTATATCTATGTTCTAGATCCGATTTTGCAAGTCATATTCACCTACTACGTGTTATGATCCGTAAACCCCAATGTGACAGTAATTGAGATACTTTCCGATGATGATAGTAGTTTGAGGAGTTCATGTATTCATTATGTGTTAATGCTTGGTTTCGGCTCTCTATTAAAAGGAGGCCTTAATACCTCTTAGTTTTCTTATGGACCCCGCTACCACGGGAGGGTAGGACAAAAGATGTCATGCAAGTTATTTCCATAAGCAAGCATGACTATTTACGGAATACATGCCTACATTATATTTATGAACTGGAGCTAGTTTTGTATCGCCCTAGGTTATGGCTATTATATGATGAATATCATCCAACGAGTTCATGATCCAATGCCTACGAATTTTCCACATATTGCTCTCGCTAAGTTACTCCTGTTGTTGTTACTGTTACACTTGCTACAAAACCATTGCTATCACTGTTACCGTTATTGCTATTTTTACCATTGCTATCAAAACTATCATATTATTGTGCAACTGATCACTTTGTTGCAGATATTTAATCTCCGGGTGTGGTTGAATTGACAACTCAACTAGTAATACTTACAAATATTCTTTGGCTCCCCTTGTGTTGAATCTATAAATTGGGTTGAATACTTACCCTCGAAAATTGTTCCAATCCCCTATACTTGTGGGTTATCACCTGCCACTGCTAACACGGCATATGTGGCGGGCGCCCGCCCGCCAGTGGTACATAGCTAGCAGTGGCGAGCATGCCCTAGGGCCCGCTGCTAGTTATGACCACTAACGGCACTGATGGTGCACACTCTCGGTGGCGAGCTCTTCTCGATGCCCTCCACTGCTAATAATTTAGGGAATTGAGACAAATACATAAACTATACTACGAATATGTGACACAGTACAGGTCATGTAATACAAGGTGTTCATAGATACATGCACATCATATAAGAATTATAATATATTCATACATCATGATTGATTTACAATTTTGCATAGCATGGGATGAGGAGTGCACACAAAGATAATTAATGTTCAAATCGAATAAGAAAAAAAAACATGATATATGATAAGTTAACAACAATAGATACTTTTTATCATCCAAGGTAAATAACTCATCATCATTCTAGCACATGATAAGTACTAGCTATGACCTACTCCTCTCTCTGAGGTAAAATTGTACTCCCTGCATTCCTAAATGTAATGCGCATAGAGAAAAGCCCACATACCAATGCATGTGCTGGCGTTATATTTTGGACGAGAAAGCCCCCTATCGATTTGTAGCAGACACCATCTGCCCAATGCGCCAGTAGACTAGAAAATTGGAGTAAAACTACTGCGCCCTCCCATCATCTTGCTCTGTCCCATCCCATGTGTACGAGAGGGAATAAACAAGGGAAGGAGGCGATGCATTGGGTGGGTTGGCAGAGGGTTAGTTTTGTCTAAAATTGTCCTGGACTCGAACTACGCACTACATTACGGAATTTCCTCAGAAAACTAATACGCACTATATTGAGGAACAGAGGGAGTATAAAACAAGTAAATCACTCCATCTCTGCAATGGAGAACTGAGATCCACATGTCTCCAATACGTGGCCTGCGCACATCCATGTTGTCTCCAATTGGTTGTATGCGTGTGTCCATTATTTTGGCCCATCCTTTGATGTTGATGCGTACATCTGTTGAAGAAATCGAGTATGCACTAGAGAAAGACACTGGCGAACTTGGCTGTAAGCTAACAATATGCATGTTACCTTTCATAAACGTCAGGTCAGGCAGAACATCCCGCGGGAGCTTCTGTTGAAGAAAATAATAGTAATATAGTTAGCAATGTAGTTTTGCCTATATGGGAAAGATAGACTAGTGAGATAATGGTACAAAGTCTTACCATTCTATGCGCACGGATGTTACCATGGTTTAACGCGTGGATTAGAGGCATGTATCCAGTATAATTGTTGCTAGTTTGATAATTGGTCTTAAAAGTCTCAAAATCATTAATAAATGAGACAAGAGATTTTTTTCTCGTCACAAGTTATCTTTGAGCCGTAAGTGTAGTACGTCTTGTATACCGCCTTCCTTGTATTTCTTGGGGCAAAGAAATAAGCTATCAATTAAAAATAAACAACTTTAGTACGGATGAATACCAATCATTTTTAAATAAACAATATAAATTACTTAACAAATTAGTTGATAAATTCACCTATAGGTAGAACTGGAATCATGTCCATATCCACCCAAATTTTGATATTATCATCATGATCATCTTCACCACCAATATCGAAGGTTATTTTCATATCCTCCTCAAATATGTAGGCCCTACATAGTGCCCTCCAATTTGAACAACCAAAATGGGATTCATTTACTCCATTGTAGAGCTTAACCTCAAAAGTGAAACCATGTTTCGTCTTGATGGCGGCGAGCCCGATGGCGCGGCTGCAAATGGGTCGACGTCTAGCTGTGTGGCGGCTGCGTGCGGGTCTCCTTGTGGCGGAGGCCTTCGCCGGCGGCGGGGCGGCACGTGCGCGGCATCCGGCGAGGGGTGGGGGCGCGGCCGCGGTGGCTCCCCGTGCGACACGGATCTCATCTGGTATGCAGTGAAGAGGCTGCGGCGTGTGCCCTCGGGGAGGATGGATCTCCTCGCCCAGATCCGTCGGTGGAAGGGCAATGCTGGTTGACACCAAGTGTCGAAGGCGGGCAGCATGACGGCGATGGATTGGATCGGGGTGGCATGGGGGCCTGCTGTCGTGAATAAAGGTGGCGATCCTCCTGCTCTACTTGCATCATGGTAACGTCCAACATGATCGACCCTCCTTGATCTGGCCATCACGGGTTCCGGAACTGTTGACGGAGATCTCGCCCAGGAGATCAGGCTCGGATAGTATCCGGTCGTGTGCGTCTAGATCAGACTATGAGATTCTGAGGGCGCAGCGCAAAGCTCTAGAGTTTGTTGATACCATGGGACATGTCGGCATTTTGATTTATATGGAGTAAACGGCGATGGATAAGGTCATGGTGAATGAGATCAGAGGATCGGTTAGTCGGACGGGGCCTCGGTTGCGATGGAGCCAGACAGGTGTTTGACAACTCTCAGAGGCAGCACTGATATGTGGGGGCGGCAACACTGCAGGTTTTCATTTTTGGTGGTGCTCATCGGGTGCTGAGTCATGACTTTCAGGGTGAAAGCCTAAGGCCTGACCTTTATTGGTTGTGTCTAGCAATTGCCTTGCTGAAGGAATTGTTTTGAGAGCTCGGACTTTCTATAGGGTGAAAATCTAAGATCTTGGATCGGGCAACAATGGCGCTTGTGCACAGTTTCCTTCATGAAGGCATTGCTTTTGGAGACCTTTTATGTTTCCTGGGTGTTGTATTTGGTGGTGGTTGGTGTGCTACTGCCGAGAGGAGTTGATAGCTATGGTGGGATCTTTGTTTTTTCCTTTCTTTTTTGTTTTCTCCTTTGGCTGTGTGCATCTTGGAGGTCTTGTGACTTCTTGCAGGTGCAGAGCCTGGATGTAATTTGTATCTCCTTGATATTGATATATTCCCTTTTTCGAAAATGTTTAGTCTTGAGGTAAGCTTTCTTCGTCTCTGTACGCTCCCTATCTTCGAAACCGAGTTTGTCTAAGACATAGGTCTTGCGTAGCAGGGGATGCACTAGTTGAATTGCAAAAAACGAAAATAACACGTTAAAATAAGAGCCACAAGTCATATGCTTAAGTAAATACTTGTTGTCATTATATATTGTCTCATATTTGAAGCATTCCGTCAGCGTGGGGGTGAAGTGATGATGATATGGACCTGGGGTAGGGTCATAGGCCTGACCTATACGTCCTATCCAAGGTCACTGTCATAGAAGCAAAGAAGCTCAAGAGACCACGGGGAGAGCCCAACAAAGGTGTCGAGTGCAATCCACTCGACCGACCAGCTACTTGGAGACCCCTCCTTCCTGAAGTCACTCGACCATACAAGAATCCACTCGACTTATTGGAGACCAAGAGTCATCTAGAACAGCAACAGACGAGCGTTCACTCTGTAGTATTTAAGACCATTAAGGCATTTAAGGCTGGCATTACCAGTAACGCCTCCTCTTTATGTACATTGAACTCTTGATAATGAAGGATGGCCAGGGTCCTGGCGTACTCTATATAAGTCACCCCCCTCCTCTGGCACAAGGGTTCGCAACCCCTGTAACACACACACACATAATCCAGTCGACCGCCTCCGGGCACCGAGACATAGGGTTGCTACTTCCTCTGCGAAGGGCCTGAACTCGTAAAACCCATGTGTACAACTTCGCCATAGCTAGGATCTTGCCTCCTCATACCTACCCCCCATTCTATTGTCAGTCTTAGATCCTCGACAGTTGGCGCCCACCGTGGGGCCGGTGTCTTAGCGACTTTTTGGTGGAGTTGCGATTTTTTCCGATTCTTATCATCATGGTTTCCGCTGGCGGACTGGCTGAGGGCCGTGAGATCCGTCTCGGCGTGCTCGTTTTCGTTACCGACGACTCCACTTGGCTTCAGGAAGCTCCAATCGACGTTGAGGCGCTCCCCGTCCACGGGGCGACGCACTTTCGCGCGTGCGTTTGCGGCGTCCTTCTCCGGCAGCCGTCGACCCAGTATCGGTCGGCTCCTATGGTGCCCTCGCCCCCCGTTGTTCGCCAACGCAAGCGTTCTGGTCGGTCGTGGCTCCAGCGGTGGGTGAGACACGCGGTGGCCCGTCAGTCGGCCACCCCACAATTCACGGCAATCGAGCCCGACGAAACTCTCTATGGCATGTTCGACCTATCGACTGGCTTCGTCGAGACCGCATCCGAGTGCGACAGAAGCGATCTCGCAGCAGAAATCTTGATGGTCAACGGACCACGCAGTCCTCCTGGCTTCCCCGCGACGATGGTGGTGATGGCAGCGGCAATCTGTCGCGCGTTCACGAGGAGTACCGCCCCGAGCCCCTTTCTTCGCAGCAGAGGGAAGAGCTTCGCCGCCGCAATATGGATGCGCTTCACACTCCTATCGTTGGAGAAACCCCAGAGGCCCGGGACTTGGAGGAGGCGCGCATGGCCAACTTGGCTAAGCACACTCGACTAGAGAACCTGCCGCATGCACTCGACGAGTGTGCTCGGTAGCGGATTCCTGAGTCTAGTCGACGACAACTTTTTCCGCCTCAACCTCAGGTATATCGCACTCCGATTCAAAATCTCACGGCAGCGGCCCACATAGCAGAGTCAATTCAGCCTTCCCAGTCAGAGGCTGGCAGAGGTTTGATGCAGATCCGGGCCTTGCTCCGGGCGGCCAAAGAGTAGAACACAGCAGTATCTCAGTCGCGGAATAGGATTCATAGCAGATTTGTGATGGCAGATACTGTTCAGTCGGCTCACAGCCTAGGATATCCCCTGTGGCGTGAAGGACGTGGGCATAGGCAAGATCAGTACAGAAACCACGAGCAATATGATCACCGACTCAGCCAAAATGACCATCGTCGAGTGCCCACGCCTCCTCCGAGGAGTGGGTCATATGTGCCTCGACAGCATGATGACAGACGTCCCCACAGTGGTGGGCAAAGATTACCAGTCGACCCAAGGGAGCCGGGCTTTGATGCGAGATCTATTCTCATTCAAGGTCTGGTTGACAGGAACAGAGCACATAGAGAAGGCCGTGACAGGGATTACTCGACTGGCAGCCGAGTGCATGTTTCAGGTCCCAAGTGTTTCAGCAGAGCCATCAGGGCCGCAGTGATTCCTCCCAACTTCAGGTTGGCGATTGGAGTCAGCAAGTTTACTAGTGAGTCTAAGCCTGACACTTGGCTTGAAGACTACCGAGTGGCTGTACAAATTGGTGATGGCAATGATGAAGTGGCCATGAAGCACCTTCCTCTAATGTTGGAAGGCTCGGCCAGAGCATGGTTGAACCAGTTAGCACCTGGCAGTATATTCAGCTGGGAGGAACTCGCCCAAGTGTTTGTTAGGACTTTTGAAGGTACTTGGAAACGACCAGCGCGGTTGACAGAATTGCAGCATTGTATGCAAAAATCGAGTGAAACTCTGAGAGATTTCATTCAGAGGTGGACTACTTTGCATCACACAGTGGAGAATGTGTCTGAGCATCAAGCAGTTTGTGCCTTCAAGGAAGGCGTTAAGTATCGAGAGCTAGTCCTGAAGTTCGGTCAGACAGGAGATATGTCCCTTACTCGGATGATGGAGATAGCCACTCGGTACGCTAACGGAGAAGAAGAGGATTGACTCCACAGTGGAAAGGGCAAACCAGTCGGATAAGACACCGGTGGAGGTACTTCCAATCAGAAACAGAAGCATAAGGCCGAGCCAGCTGCTCCTGGTGAGGCTTTAGTTGTGGCTCAAGGAAAGTTCAAGGGGAAGCCCAAAGGACCCTGGAACCCCAAGAAAGTGAAGGATCAAGCCGGAAATGATGTGTTGGATTTACCATGCCACATTCATACCAAGAAAGATGAAGAGGGTAATCTGATTTACCCTAAACACACCACTCGACAGTGTCGACTCCTGATCCAGCAGTTCTGAGAGAAACAAACCAATGAGAAGGAAAAGGAGTCGGACAAGGGTGAGGATAAGGAAGAGGATGATGATGGTTTTCCCAACTTCAACTCCACTCTGATGATTTAGATGCTGAGAGCAAAAGTCGATTGAAAGTTATCAACAGAGAAGTGAACATGGTTGCTCCGGCAACACCAAGTTATTTGAAGTGGTCCCAGACTGCCATCACGTTTGACCAGTCTGACCATCCAGCATGTATAGCCACCCCTGGGAGGCAAGCGTTGGTGGTCGACCCAGTTGTTGAAGGCACTCGATTGACTAAAGTGTTGATGGATGGTGGTAGCGGCCTGAATATCCTTTATGCTGAAACCTTGAAAGGAATGGGCATTCCGATGTCCAAGCTTAGTGAAAGTAATATGAGTTTTCATGGCGTTATACCTGGCAAGAAGGATGAATCACTAGGCCAGATCGCCCTTGATGTGGTTTTCGATGATTCCAAGAATTACCGCAAGGAAAAGTTGACATTTGAAGTAGTGGATTTCCAGAGTGCTTATCATGCTATTCTGGGTAGGCCTGCTGTCGGTGGGAACGACACCTATGGGATCACAAGAATCCCTACTGTGGTTAGCGGGGCACGGGGTCATGAGAAGAGCGGATCAAACAGATAGCACACGGTTCGTTTATCCAGGTTCGGGCCGCGAGGATGCGTAAAACCCTACTCCTGCTTTGGTGGATTGTATATCTGTGTTCTTGAGCTA
This sequence comes from Triticum dicoccoides, assembly GCF_002162155.2. Lineage (NCBI taxonomy): Eukaryota > Viridiplantae > Streptophyta > Magnoliopsida > Poales > Poaceae > Triticum > Triticum dicoccoides. Next base: position 579,717,477 of record NC_041382.1, on the reverse strand, counting down.
ACTATGGGGCGTGAGGAGCTCCAAAAAGCCGAATCCTTCCTCTGGTCGCCTCGGGCCTCCTTTTATAGAAGAAAGGGGTTGCCACACTGGCACACAGGAGGTGGAAAGGGTACAGTGCTGCGAGGTTATCCCTCGCATCACATGACAAGGCGCATTTAATGTGTCTTGCTTAGGTGTCCTTGCTTTATCGGGGATGGGGGAGAAACCTGTCTCGTCCGTCGTCGCTCCTTCTTGTGTCGACACGCGCCTTGGCCAGTGACGCCTGCGATGCCATGTGGGTAGGCAGGCAGCTGAGGTGGCGCAGTGGTGGGTCTTCACGAAGATCTGCATGTCGCCACGCGGGTGCCTGCCCAGCTGGTTGGGTCGGCAGCTGCATGCATGCGGTAGTGGAGGTTTAGTCGGTGTGGGCCTGATGGTGGCCATGCGGGTGTCCTCGGCAAGGGCCTTGCCGGGGCCCCAGCAAGGGTCTTGCCGAGGCGCCTGCTGTCATCCCCGGCAAGGCGCAGGGGGCCTTGTGGTCTTCCTCGGCTGGGATCCTGCCAAGGGTTGTCGTCTCCTTAGTGCGTATCTGATCTTGAATGTCTTCACAAAGATCTGCATGCCGCCACGGGGATGTCTCCCGAATCCTTGCCCTTTGGGGGCAGTGGACTCAAGGGTGATTTGCTCCGTAGGCGCGGGACGAGTCACCGCGGCAAGGGTCTTGCCGGGGCTGCTAGAACTGTCTCCCGGCAAGGATCTTGCCGGGGGAGTCCACTTCGTCCCCTTTGATCTTCGTGGTCTTGGCCTTGGCGTCGTTCTAGTTCTCTTGAGCTTCGGTCTTACCCTGGCTCACCTCCCTTGTCTTGCTTGGTGTGGTGGTATCTGCGGCTCAGACTGCCCGTGCACAGTTATAGGGGTACAAAAAGTGTACCCCTCTTTTTGTACACCGATAGGAGCCCCCGGGCCTGGGCCACACATAAGCGCAACGCGTTGTTGGGCTAGGCCCAAAAAGGGTGTGCGGGCAGGCGGGGTGGTTTTTACCGCGGTAAGATTCTTCGCGCGCTGCGCTTCCCACGATTCCCATGTGTGTCGCGGCGTGGGGAGGCGTGCGTGACGTGGGTGGCATGCGTGGGGTTGGTTCCCGCGGGCATGCGTCACATCACAGTTAATGTGAAAGGAGGCGGCCCGTGTTTTCCCCATAAGAAGGAATAACCGTGGGCGCGCTGCTCACTTTCTCCTCTTTCCTCGTGCCTTCTCCAATCTTAGAGCCGTCGTTTCCTCTCTTCCTTCCCTCCTAAGCTTCCATCGTCGCCTGCCGTCGTTGCTTTGCCATCCCCCTTCCTCAGTCCTCTAACTTTCTTAGCCGCCATGGCGCCCAAATCCGCCAAGAGCAAGGGGGTGGCTAAGGGCGCTGGGACTATGGAGCCGTCGGAGAGTGCGCTATTGGGGGACCGGACAAAATCCGCCTTCTTCTTCCCCTCGACGGTTGATGTTCGTGAGCTCCGGGCCTCCTTCAGGCCTCTATGGGGAGTGAAGACGGGGGGAGAGAATTCGGGACATCCGGCGACGCGCGTCATTCCTGCCGCTTGCACCGATCCTGCACCAAATCGGTATCCCTTTTTCGTCGATTATCTTTCTTGCGGGTTATGTCCCCCTTTTTCCGATTTTTTCTGCGACATCATGCACACCTTTGGCTTTCGCCTCTTGGATTTTACTCCAAGCGTGGTGGCGTGCATGGCTTTCTTCGCGCATCTTTGCGAAGGCTTTGCCGGGGTGCAGCCCAACACGGCACTCTTCCGCCATTATTTCTCCCCTCGGATCCAACTGGGAGGTGCCGTCTCTGGTTGCGTCACCTGGATCCCAAGATCCAAGGGGGCGTACCCGGACGGTGCCATGAAGGAGAGGTGGGAGGAATGGCGTGGCCGGTGGTGCTGGATTGAAAATGAAGACCCGCCGGAATTCTGCAAGGTCCGCCGAGTGCCGCCGGTCCGCGGCAGCGATTGGAGTGATGTCGACATCACCGACGGGAGGCTCACTGTCGCCACCGCCAGGATTCTTCGGCTCACCCGGGCTGGACTCACCCTTGAGATGATCGGGGCGGACTTCATTCGTCGCCGGATTGCCCCGTTGCACAACAAGGGGAGGCCAGCCTGGCTTTTTACGAATCCGGCTGACATTATGCGACTCCGCCCCGGCCTCGACCACAATTTCATGGTGATGGCGCATGCCCACTTCTGCCAGCGGCTTTTTCAGCTTGATGTGGGTCACGACGGCGAGGTCGAACGGACCGGCAAGGCCGCGAGGGCCGCCGCAAAGGTTGGCAAGGCCATCAAGGGGCCGTTCTTCAAGTTGCCAGCGGGGGTGGTCCCGTTGTGTAATAATTCACATCGGTCCGAGATCATCTCTATGATGCCGGACTATAACGCGCACGGCCCTGTCCCGAGCTGGAAGGAGCCGAAGGATGCTGATGTGCAGCAATTCTTTGACACCCTGATCGAGGTGTATGTCAATGCTGACGCCGAGTGGTGGCTTGTCATGGACACCACCCAGGCAGAGCTGGACTACATCGCCACTAGGGCGAGGGAGGCACAGCTTTCCATGGAGGCCGGCAGCGTCGGGGGTGTGGAGGATAAGGCCGCAATGGCTGCGGAGGAAGAGGAGCTCACCCAGTGGGCGGCGGCCTCCGAGGAGGTTAGCAGCGCCGACACAGGAGCTCCGCTTGTCGAAGATGCGGTCGACGAGTCGTCTGGGGAGGAGGATGTGGCGGCGGGCTCGACGCCAGCTAGGGGAAGAGGGCGAGTCCTGCGGCGGGCTGGCTCTGGCGAGCCGGTCCGGCCCGGCAGGGCTGCGCGGCCTCAATTGACCCTGGAGGGGTCTGGGCGTCATACGAGGGACACGGCAGCGAAGAGGCTGACGAAGGCCGCTAAGAAGAAGAAGACAACTGCCCCTTCATCGTCTGGGCGCGCACAAACCCCGCCTTCTTCTCCTCCTCCGGCAGATGTCGACTCGGATGTTGACGCGGAGCTCCCTTTTGATCTTGGGCCTCTCAGCCCGAAGAGGAAAAGGGGAGTGGTGGAAGAGGAGGAGATGGATGACGAGTAAGTAGTTCGTTCCTTACTGCCATTTCCATTCCTCTGAATTAAGTCACTCATCTTGATCCGTTTTTGCTTTTGCAGGGATGCAGAGACGTTGGCCCAGAGGGTGAAGAGGGCGAAGGCCTCAGCGAGCAGTCAGCCCCCGGCTGGGGCTTCAAAGACGCCACTGGTGGTGTTGAGCAGCCCGGACGGCAGCCCCCGGCACAGCCCCCAGCGTAAGTTCGCCACCCTCCTCTTATTCGACACGTGGTAGGCATTCGATGCTATGGTGTTGACCTTGTCGGGTTTGCAGGAGGGGAGCAGCAGCAGGAGGAGCCGTAGAGGGCTACCCCCAACACACCACCCCCATCGACTACGCCGTCGTGAGGGGCGTCCCCGGCAAGGGCATCAAGCACGGAGCCCACACCCATGGAGGAAGAGGGGAACTTGAGCGCTGGTGACTCTGCCACGGCGTCAAATGCTGGTGGGGAGGGGACTTCTGCTTCACAGCCTGGCACTGGTGAGTCGCCTGTCCTCCGTCTCTATTTTTTCCTTATGCTTTTTCTTGGCTTCAATGCTCCCATTACTACCCAGGCCCTCCTTCAATAGGTATGGAGGACGTGGATACTGTTGTTGGGAATATGGCTGAGGAGGCCGCGGCGGAGGCCGACAGGATTGCCGCCGAGGAGGCCGCCAGAGATGCTGACGAGGCCGCCGCTGGTGAGGCCGCCAAGGATGCTGCCGAGGACACCGCTGCGGGGGGCGCCAAGGCGACCGGCGAGGCTTCTGCCGAGGGCGCCAGTGGTGGGCCCGCCGGGGAAGCCGGCAAGGCCACCGCCGAGGAAGAGGTGGTTGATGATCAGCCTCCTTCCTCCTCAACCTCGGGCCCCGGCAGATACCTGAAGGTGGGCAACGATCTTTTCGTCCATCTTCCAGGGGCGTTAAGTTCCCGAGCGCCCGCCGAAGGGGAAGTCTTTGACGGCGAGGTGCTTGCCGCCACCGGGCTCGAGGTTGTCGATGAGCCGGGCGTTGGCGGTGATGGTTCTCCAAAAGAGCAGCTTTTTCGTGCCATGGGGGCCAACTTTCGGAAGCTCCAAGCGCTCTACCATGCTCGCCTGGACAAGGTCAAGTCCGGGATGGAAACGGCGAACAACGCGGAGGTGGACTTCAAGGCGCGCGTTGCTGAGACGCAGACCTGGTTTCACCAGACTCACAAGGAGCAGAGGGCCTTTCAGGAGGAATTGGCCAAGCATGATGTAGAGCTCACCATGAAGATGGCTGACATCGAGAAGGCCCAGGAAAAGGCGGCGAACTTGGCTGCCGCGGCCGAGGCCGCCCGGAACCAGCATCAAGCCGCATTGGATTCCCAAGAAGAGGACCTCTCCATGCGTGAGGCGAAGCTTGCCGCAACGCTCCGTGGCAAGGATGAGGAGCTCGAGGCCCTTGTCGTGCGACGGACTCGCGAGCTGGAGCAGAGGCACAAAGAGGCACTCGATGCCCAAGCTCTGGCCCATGCCGGCAAGGTGAAGGAGTTGGAGGTAGAGCGGGACGAGCTGAACGAGCAGGCCCTCAAGCTGTCCAACGAGAAGAGCACGCTCAACAGTGCCTTGGTAGAGGCGCAAGGAGTGGTCATCAGCAGGGCTGGGGAGCTCTCCGAAGCGCAAAACTTCATCAGAGATCTCAAGCTGAAGCTGGAGAATCTCGAGAAGATGTTGTCGGAGAGCACGGCTCGGGAGGATACCTTGACCAGGAGCCTGGAGGAGGAGAAGCAGCTGCGGGCGAACGAGGCCGCCTCCCACCAGGAATATGTGGCGGGCGAGAACAGATGGATCAGCCGTCTAGAGGACGTCGCCGGCAGGGTCACCTCGCAGTTGGCCACCATGGGGGTGCCAAACGTGAGGTATGCCCCTGAGCACAGCGGGACCGTCAACGCCAAGCTGACCCAGTTCTTCAAGGGCGTCCTTGGAGCCTTGGCTTATCTTCACTCCAGCAGAGCGGCCACGTTGGCCGGGGAGGCCCGGCGACTTTGCCGGAGGGTCGTGACCAAGGTCCTCACCAAGATGGCGTGCTGGAATCCCGACCTTGACTTCGAGGCCGCGATGGATAGCTTGTCGGATGGTACTGACCTCACGGTGCTCAAGGAGCGCATCAAGCCCATCATCGACTGCATCGACGAAATCACGAGGGTGGAAGGCCAGCGCCGGGATTAGGCATCCCATTCTTCTTCGCCGCTGCGGGTTCCCGACCAAGACAAATTTTATCTTTAGTTAGAACTGCAGCAATGATGTGATGTAACATAACTTTTGCAGTACTCTTAATTTCATGCACGTTATTTCCCCGTTCAATTCCTATTTGTATGTGAGCCCTACGTCAATTGGGTAGGCTCGCCGGCGCGGAAGCCCCTAGCGGCGTTTTGGGGACGGATCCCCATGGGCCTGCTGGGTATGCATGCTGCCAGATGAGCCACCTTCCGTTCTGAATGCGGCCGCTCGAACTGTCGAGCTTGACTCGAGTCAGAATCGAGAGCGTTGTTGATCGCGGAAGGCTACTCTGCCATTCTCGACGCAGCCGCTTGAGCTGTTGAGCAGACTCGAAACAGGGCAAGGGCGTTGCTGATCATGGGAGAGCCCCCTGGCGTGCAGGTTTCTCATACAAAGGCGTGACATCTCCAAGGGGAATAACCTCATATAAGAAGGATAGAACAAATAAGGGTTCAGTGCAACTTAGCTTCTGTTTGCAATCGCTCGAGTGCCGATCTTCTGGCCTCCTTTCTTCTCCAAGGGTCACGAAGATGAAGGAGTGCCGGGCTAACTGCTAAAGCCGATTCTCACAACTGCGCCCCCTACCTGGCGCGCCAAAGATGTCGGTGGGAACGACACCTATGGGATCACAAGAATCCCTACTGTGGTTAGCGGGGCACGGGGTCGTGAGAAGAGCGGATCAAACAGATAGCACACGGTTCGTTTATCCAGGTTCGGGCCACGAGGATGCGTAAAACCCTACTCCTGCTTTGGTGGATTGTATATCTGTGTTCTTGAGCTAGCTATGGGGCGTGAGGAGCTCCAAAAAGCCGAATCCTTCCTCTGGTCGCCTCGGGCCTCCTTTTATAGAAAAAAGGGGTTGCCACAGTGGCACACAGGAGGTGGAAAGGGTACAGTGTTGTGAGGTTATCCCTTGCATCACATGACAAGGCGCATTTAATGCATCTTGCTTAGGTGTCCTTGCTTTATCGGGGACGGGGGAGAAACCTGTCTCGTCCGTCGCCGCTCCTTCTTGTGTCGACACGCGCCCTCGCCAGCGACGCCTGCAATGCCATGTGGGTAGGCAGGTAACTAAGGTGGCGCAGTGGTGGGTCTTCATGAAGATCTGCATGCCGCCACACGGGTGCCTGCCCAGCTGGTTGGGTCGGCAGCTACATGCATGCGGTGGTGGAGGTTTAGTCGATGTGGGCCTGATGGTGGCCCTATTGGTGTCCTTGGCAAGGGCCTTGCCGGGGCCCCGGCAAGGGTCTTGCCGAGGCGCCTGCTGTCATCCCCAGCAAGGCGCTTGCCGGGGGCCTTGTGGTCTTCCTCGGCTGGGATCCCACCAAGGGTTGTCGTCTCCTTAGTGCATATCTGATCTTGAATGTCTTCACAAAGATCTGCATGCCGCCACGGGGATGTCTCCTGAATCCTTGCCCTTTGGGGGCAGTGGACTCAAGGGTGATTTGCTTTGTAGGCGTGGGACGAGTCGCCGCGGCAAGGGTCTTGCCGGGGCTGCTAGAACTGTCTCCCGGCAAGGATGTTGCCGGGGGAGTCCACTTTGTCCCCTTTGCTCTTCATGGTCTTGGCCTTGGCGTCGTTCTAGTTCTCTTGTGCTCCGGTCTTACCCTGGCTAACCTCCCTTGCCTTGCTTGGTGTGGTGGTATCCGCGGCTCAGACTGCCCGTGCACAGTTATAGGGGTACAAAAAGTGTACCCCTCTTTTTGTACACCGACACCTGCCTATGCACGTTTCATGGCTCGACCATGCTACGTGTATCTTAAATTGAAAATGCCTGGTCCCAGAGGAGTGATTACTATCACTGGCAATCGGCATAAGGCAGAAGAGTGCTTCTAGAAGGGCTCAAAAATCGCCGATGCACAAATGGTAGCAGTCGAAATGCAAGAATACCGGAAAAATGCAGATCCGAGTGATTTGCTGCGCTCCAAGAAGCCTGCCATGGATCCTGCATTTCAGTCGTCCGGTGAAACCAAGCCGATTCATATTCACCCGACCGATCCTAATGCTGCTCCTACTCATATCTCAACATCACTCGACAGCAAATAGGAAGAAGCGCTCATCCAGTTCCTCCGTGAGAACTGGGACATCTTTGCATGGAAACCTTCTGACATGCCGGGTGTACCTAGGGGACTGGCTGACCATCGTTTGCGAGTCGACCCGAAAGTAAAACCAGTCAAGGAACATCTTCGATGGTCCGTCATACAGAAGAGAAAAGCAATTGGTGAGGAAGTGGCTCGGCTCCTAGCAGCTGAGTTCATCCGAGAGATTTACCACTCCGAGTGGCTCGCCAATGTTGTCATGGTCCCCAAGAAGGACGACTCACTTCGCATGTGCATTGAATTCAAGCATATCAATCAGGCCTGCCCAAAAGATCATTTTCCTCTCCCCCGCATCGACCAGATCGTCGACTCGACTGCGGGGTGTGAGCATCTGTCTTTTCTAGATGCCTATTTCGGGTACCATCAGATCTGACTGTATGGACCCGATGAGATAAAAACAGCTTTCATCACTCCATTCGGGTGTTCTTGTTATGTCACCATGCCATTCGGTCTCAAGAACGCTGGAGCCACATTCATGAGGATGATTCAGAAGTGTCTGCTCACTCAAATCAGTCAGAATCTGGAAGCATACATGGATGACATTGTGGTCAAGTCACATAAAGGTTCCGACCTGCTGGCTGACCTTGCTGAAACCTTTGCCAACCTGAGAAGGTATGATATCAAGCTTAATCCATCAAAGTGCACATTCGGAGTTCCTGGCGGAAAGTTACTCAGCTTCCTCATTTCCAAACGAGGGATCAACGCGAACCCAGAGAAAGTTGGTGCCATACTCCGGATGAAACGCCCTGTGTGTGTGCATGATGTCCAGAAGCTTACTGGTTGTTTGGCCGCCTTGAGTCGAATCATTTCTCGCCTTAGTGATAAGGCATTTCCACTTTACCGACTGATGAAGAAATCTGACAAGTTCGAGTGGACTCCTGAAGTTGATGCAGCGTTTGCAGAACTCAAAGCCCTGCTTTCCACCCAGCCGGTGCTCGCAGCCCCAATCAAAAAAGAGCCTTTTGCTGCTTTATATTGCAGCCACTGGACAAGTTGTCAGTACAGTACTCACGGTCGAGCGGGAAGAAGAAGGAAAAGCATATAAAGTTCAGCGCCCAGTATACTATGTTTCTGAAGTTCTAACTCCATCCAAGCAAAGATATCCACATTATCAGAAGCTTGTGTATGGGATTTACATGACCACGAAGAAGGTTGCACACTATTTCTCTGATCACTCCATTACAGTCGTCAGCGACGCACCATTGTCAGAAATCCTGAACAACAGAGATGCAACTGGTCGAGTGGCAAAGTGGGCGATTGAACTCCTTCCCTTGGATATCAAGTTTGAGGCAAAGAAAGCTATCAAGTCCCAGGCAATAGCAGATTTCCTCAGCGAGTGGGTCGAACAGCAACTGCCGACTCAGATTCACTCGGAACATTGGACTATGTTCTTCGATGGATCTAAGATGTTGAATGGTTCTGGTGCTAAAGTAGTATTGGTATCCCCCTGAGGTGACAAGCTCAGCTATGTTCTCCAGATTCATTTTGATTCCTCCAACAATGAAGCTGAATATGAGGCACTTTTGTATGGGTTGTGTATGGCCATTTCACTCAGCGTCTGTCGCCTCATGGTCTACGGTGACTCGGATTTAGTGGTTAATCAAGTAATGAAGGAGTGGGACATCAGAAGCCTGGCTATGACTGGCTATTGTAATGCAGTGAGAAAGTTTGAGAAGAAGTTTGAGGGTTTAGAGCTTCATCACATACCCCGACTGAAAAATCAAGCGGCTGATGATTTGGCAAAGATAGGTTCCAAGAGGGAAGCCATTCCCAGCAATGTGTTTTTTGGAACATATTCATACACCTTCAGTTCAGGAAGATCCTTTCACTGAAGAGCCCCCACAACCAAAGAGTGCCACTAATCCGACTGAAGTCGAAGTCCCAGCTATGGTCGACTTGATCATGGAGGTTTTGGTCATCACTCCCGACCGGACAGTGCCATACATTGCATACATTCTTAGGAAGGAACTCCCAGAAGATGAAGAAGAGGCTCGGCAGATCGTCCGTCGATCCAAAGCCTTTACGGTGATAAGAGGACAGCTGTTCAGAGAAAGTGTAACTGGAGTCAACCAGAAATGCATAACCCCATAAGAAGGTCGAGTGATCCTCAACGACATCCACTCGGGGACCTATGGTCACCATGCTTCCTCTCCGACCATTGTGGCCAAAGCATACCGAGCAGGGTTTTATTGGTCGCGAGCAAATGAGATGGCGAAAGAAATAGTCGACAAATGTGAAGGTTGCCAATTTTACTCGAACATGTCTCACAAACCTGCATCAGCCCTGAAGACCATTCCAATTGTCTGGCCCTTTGCTGTTTGGGGATTGGACATGGTCGGACCTCTGAGGACTGGCAGGAGCGGCTTCACTCATGTGCTCGTGGCAGTCGACAAGTTCACCAAATGGATTGAAGCCAAGCCTATCAAAAATCTTGAAGCCAGTACTGCTGTCAACTTCATCAGAGAATTAACATTCAGATATGGTGTTCCGCACAGCATCATCACCGACAATGGATCTAACTTCGATTCTGATGAGTTCTGAGCTTTCTGTGCTTCCCAAGGCACTCGAGTCGACTATGCTTTAGTCTCCCATCCCCAGTCGAATGGACAAGCAGAAAGAGCAAATGGATAGATTCTCAAAGGACTGAAACCCCGATTGATGTGTGATCTCAAGCATGCAGCAGGCGCCAGGGTCGATGAACTTCCATCAGTGCTTTGGGGATTGAGGACAACTCCAAATCGGTCGACTGGCCGAACTCCATTCTTCTTGGTCTATGGAGCTGAAGTTGTTCTACCGAGTGACTTGCTTCACAATGCACCCCGGGTCGAGCTTTTTCTAAAGATGAAGCGGAACAGGCTCAGCAAGACACAGTCGATCTCCTGGAAGAGGAAAGAGAGATGGCCCTGATCCGGTCGACCATTTATCAGCAAGACCTGCGTCGATTCCACGCCAGAAACGTGAGGGGTCGAGCATTTCAAGAGGGAGACTTGGTTCTTTGAGTGGATCAACAGAAACCTCACAAGCTCGCTCCTGCTTGGGAAGGCCCCTTCGTTGTCACCAGAGTGCTCCACAATGGAGCGTACCATCTTTACAATGTCGAGCACAAGAAAGACGAGACACGCGCTTGGAATGCGGAGCTGCTCCGCCCCTTTTACACTTAAAAGCACTCAGACTGTTGAGATGTAATAAGAAATACCCTCTAGTTTGATTATCAAAGACACAGTTTTACAATCTCCTAAATGATTGTTGTTCCTTTTTTATATGTTCTAAATCCCCCAATGGGTGCCTTAGATGCGAATCCGTTTCTCCTAAGTTTAAAAAATCCTGTCGAGTGAAGAGCAGGCCTCTCACTCGGAGGCTTAGCTGCGAATCTGTTTCGCCTAAGTTTAAAAAAAATCCTACCGAGTGGTGAGCCATCCTCTCCCTCGGGGGCTTAGCTGCAGTCCAGTACTCGCCTAAGTTTGAAAAATCCTACCGAGTGGTGAGCAATCCTCTCACTCGGGGGCTTAGTTGCAGTCCAGTACTCGCCTAAGTTTGAAAAATCCTACCAAGTGGTGAGCAACCCTCACACTCGGAGGCTTAGCTGCAGTCCAGTACTCGCCTAAGTTTGAAAAATCCTA
>NC_041382.1:579699808-579705696 GCF_002162155.2 Triticum dicoccoides | reverse complement strand
ATACAACGTGCGCTCCATCCTCATCTGCAAGGACGACGAGGTGCAGGTCGACTGTAACCTTCTCGTCGGAGCTGTGCCACAAGTATAACATGCGCTCCATCCCTATCCGCAAGGACGACAAGGTGCAGGTCGACTGTAACCTTCTCTTCAGAGCTACGCCACAAGTATAACGTGCGCTCCATCCCTATCCGCAAGGATGACAAGGTGCAGGTCGACTGCGACCTTCTCCTCAGAGCTACGCCACAAGTATAACGTGCACTCCATCCTGATTTGCAAGGACGGCGAGGTGCAGGTCGACTGGGACCTCCTCCTCAGAGCTGCATCTCAAGTACAAAGACTATTCCGAGTGAAGAACAAGTTCCACTCAAAGGCAAATACAAGCATACACAGAGATAAACCAAGTTCAGATAAATCCTAAGGTTCCAGACCATGGATCAAAAGTACTCGAGCATCAAACCCGAAGAAGTTTAACGATTACATGATCAGTCGGCATTCCGAGGCAAATAAGGTGGAGCATAATGTTTTTTGGTCACTCGTCAGGAGAAGGACTGGCTGGATCATAGAAATTGTCAAGGTCTATGATGTCTGCGATGTGAGTAGCGGCGTCAAGGAAAGTGTCCATGAAGGACTGGAAAGTGTGCCTTTTGGTGTTAGCAACCTGATCTCCGCCAGCTTGTCTTCTTTGACATCCTTACAGTGCACTCGAACCAATGACAGGGCGACATCAGCATCGCAGTGAGCAGATGATTTCTTCCATTCTTGCACTCGCTCAGGTATTTGATTCAGTCGAGCCATCAGAGACTCGAGGTCTTGAGACAGTTCCGCCTGAGGCCAGAGTTCAGCATCAACTCGAGTCATCACCACCTTCAGACGGGCAAGATAAGCAACTGCGCTGTCCATGCGGGATTCCAACCGCAGCACATTCATCGCGACGTCATCTTTGACTAGACAGTTTATGGGATCGAGATCCGTCTCGACCCGCCCAGTTTCTGCTTCAAAGTCCTGGCAAAGTTCTGCGCAGTCGAGTAAATAGCGAGTCGACAATATAGTAAGATCTATCAATCGACAGCAACAAGTTAGTCGAACAACAATACCTTCAAGCTTTAAGACCAGTTTTGCAGCAAGCTGGCCCAGATAAGATTCTAACTCGCCCTTCTTAGCCTTGAGGTTTCCAATCTCATCAGTCAGCTTGTCCTTGTATTTCTTCAGTTGCTCGACCTCCCGATTGGCATCAGAGATAGCAGTATTTAGTTTGGAGTTCTCTTCTTCTAACTTGCCGACTGAAGCAAGCTTCTTGTCAGCAAGTGTCATTTTCTCTCGCGCCTCCTTCTGGGCAACAGCAAGATCCAGATCCTTCTTCTCCAGAGCCTGCTTCATTTTCTCTAAAGAAACAACATTCTTCAGATGAGCTTGGAGTTGACGGTTTTCACTACGCACATCTATTCGAGTGAAGTCACCCGGTTCAAAGTGACTAAAAAAACACGAAAAAGTGCTAGCCGTAAGATGGACAGTTGATGATTGGTTACCTCCCATGGCAGCTACTTCGTCACGAGTAGTCTTGAGGTTCTTCTTGGCCAGTTCCAGATCAAGATTGAGGCTGATTTGCTGCTTGTTCAGTGTAGAAACTTGAGCCCCAAGATCACAAGATTTCTGCAGTCAACATATAAGACATATCAGTTGACAGAAAACAAAAGAACATCACAGTGAAAATTACTCTAAGACTACCGCTGAATCAAACATTCAACGGTAGTCTCGGGGACTACACCCAGTGGGTGCACTTAGCGTGCCCACATTGGTTTGATTCAACACTCGGCATGGTCTGCCCAGCTCGAGTCGTAAAAAAAGGCGAAGAAAGTTGTTCTCAGACCATAGTCGACTGCCCGCAGTCGACCACGGTCTCGGGGACTACACCCAGTGGGTGCACTTAGCGTGCTCCCACTGGTTCAGGTTTCACTCGGCATGGTCCGCCCAGGCCGAGTGAGAAAATTCAGATTCTCATATCACAGTCGACTGCCCGCAGTCAACTATGGTCTCGGGGACTACACACAGTGGGTGCACTCAGCGTGCCCCCACTGGTTCAAAAACTCAATCGACTCAATCCAAGTCGACTCAAGCGGAAGACCTATACAACTTTAAGGCAGACAAACCCCAGTGGGTGATCGGATGAGAAATAAGATCAGTCAGAAATCAACTAACCTAGACATTGGTTTGCAGAGCAGCGCCGGCGTTGTGGGCCACCTGACTGGCCTCGTGCAGCACTTTCATCTGCCCCATCACAAGATTCAACTGAAGAAGAGCCTCCTTGGCGGCACTCGATGGGTCGTCTGGAGTTTGGTACGCAGTGAAAAGCGATTATGGCAGGGCAGTCGAAGCAGCCGCTGGGTCTGATGTGTGGAGTTGTATTGGAGCAACAGGGGTCTGAGCAGCCGACCCTGATGGGCAATCAGTCAACAGCGGGATAGCGAAAGTGACGTTGGTGTGAGCCGGATCTGTGGATCGCTCGACCGCCATCCCAGGCATTAGTGTCGACTGAGGAACCTGAACCTCAGGCGCTTTCCCGCTCGGTCCCTTGTCCCTCCTCCTCCTTTCCCTCAGAGGCACTTCTTCTTCTTCGTCCGGAAGCACGACAACGTCTCGTGGAGCTGCAACAAACAGAAAAAATCATAGATGCAACTGACGAACAATCCAATCGACCGAATAAATTCGAGTCGAGCAGACTTACTAGCTTTGGAGGTAGCCGCGTCATCGGTTTCCTCATCATCTAGGACATTGATATCCATATCAGTCGCGGTAGAGGCTGGGCTGGAAAAGTTCACCGTCCACTCGGTCAGAACAGAAGAATCAATCAGAGCAAGAAAACACGGAAAGAACATTTACCCAGAGGCAACAGGAACATCCATCTTAATCTTAGGCAAGGTCTTCCGAGCCTTTGAGGGGTTGATCTTGGGCTGCTTGGTGACTTTCTCCGCCAGCTCCGGAGTTGAAGACTGAGCACGCTTCTGTGTTTGAGCGCTCGAGGCCACAGCCTTGTCGCGCCTGCCCGCTGGATCATGGTGCTGCTTCGATCGACGTTCTGAACGAGGCGGTGATTCGACTACCTCCTCGTCGTCTGATTCGTCGCTCTCGTCTTCATCATCATCATCTGGCGACTCCCAATCACCACTCTCCTCCGCGCTGTCCTCACCCTCATGATCATGCTCCAGAGCTTGTTACCATTGGGCATCGAGTACATCTCTGTATAAATCTACAAGACAAGAAGTTGAGTGGAAATCAGTCAGATTCAAAAATAATCGGGAAAAGTACCCAAGTGTAATCGGTTGTAGCGGCCGAACCTTGTCTGGCTGATTACTGTCACTGAAAGGATCGACTCTCCTGGCACCCCTAGGGTTGTCCTTGTTTCCTGTAATACTCCTCAGCCATTGGGCCACTGTTTTGGCCGGCACCTCCTCTGGATGAACCCGAGCGGTGTCGTCGGCTCCGGAATACATCCACATAGAGTGGTCACGAGCCTGGAGCGGTTGAATGCGCCGACTGAGGAATACCTCCAACAAATCCATGCCGATGACGCCTTGGTTGATCAGCTGGACCACCCTCTCGACCAGCATGGTTGTCTCTGCCTTCTCCGCGGTGGTCACTTTCAATGGGGAGGGAGTCTGAACACGATCGAAGGAGAAAGGGGGAAGTCCAGCCGACTGGCCTGGGGTCGTGATGTCCTAGCAGTAGAACCAGGTCGACTGCCAGCCTCTGACCGACTCAGGAAGAGTCATCGAAGGGAAAGAGCTCCTCTTCCTCTTATGAATACCCAGACCCCCACACATCTGGATAATGTGGGTTTTCTCGTCCGTCGAATTTGCTTTCTTCACCGTTTGGGAGCGGATGGTGAAAATGTGCTTGAAAAGACCCCAGTGCGGTCGACACCCCAAGAAATTCTCGCACATGGACACGAACGCGGCAAGATGTGTGATGGTGTTGGGAGAAAAATGATGGAGTTGGGCACGAAGAAATACAAGAAACCCCAGAAAAAAGGGTGCGGAGGAAGCGAGAAACCGCGGTCGACATGGGTGGCGAGCAGAACACACTCACTTGGTCGCGGCTGCGGCTCCGTCTCCCCCTCCGGCAACTGCGCAGCTTTATGGACGATCATCCCGGACTCAGCCAGCTCATCCAAATCTTCCTGTCGAATCGAGGATCGGATCCAATCGCCCTGGATCCAACCCGACGGCAGCCCCGACCGCAACGACGACCCCCGATTCGTATTCTTGCCTTTCGCCGCCCCCGTCGTCTTCGTGCGTTCCAGCGCCGCCGTCTTTTCCTTCCCCATGGTGACGGAGCGGCGGCGTCGAGAGCGTAGGAGCCGAATGCGGTGGACAGATTGAGGGAGAAGAAGGAGAATGGACGCGCACAGTGCAAGCGCCTTGGCCTCGTCACTTTTAAAGGCCCACTTCCAAGTGGGTGACACACGGGCCTGGGCGATCCTGTCAAATCCCTCAACAGTCGCGCGCGGGATACGTGGCGAAAAAGGTGGCGCAAAAATCGAAATGTTACTGTTTATCCACCCCCACTTACCACGGCGTGCTTCGCCCTGCGCGCTTCCCCGAAATTTCGAATCCCATAAAATCCGGAATACGCCGTAACCAATCGCACCAAAGATTCCGCGTCAAAAACAACACTTGACGGATGACGTTATAAATCCAAACGGTAATTTCTGAATTGATCAAGGCGACTGAAACGAAGCTGAAGTTCCAACACTGGCCTCCGTTCAAAAAGCAAGGCCAACTTCAACCTTCTTTTCACTCGGATCTCAATCCATTTGGGGGCTAATGATGATGATATGGACCTGGGGTAGGGTCATAGGCCTGACCTATACGTCCTATCCAAGGTCACTGTCATAGAAGCAAAGAAGCTCAAGAGACCACAGGGAGAGCCCAACAAAGGTGTCGAGTGCAATCCACTCAAACGACCAGCTACTTGGAGACCCCTCCTTCCTGAAGTCACTCGACCATACAAGAATCCACTCGACTTATTGGAGACCAGGAGTCATCTAGAACAGCAACAGACGAGCGTTCACTTTGTAGTCTTTAAGACCATTAAGGCATTTAAGGCTGGCATTACTAGTAACGCCTCCTTTTTATGTACATTGAACTCTTGATAACGGAGGATGGTCGGGGTCCTGGCGTACTCTATATAAGTCACCCCCCTCCTCTGGCACAAGGGTTCGCACCCCCTGTAACACACACACACATATAATCCAGTCGACCGCCTCCGGGCACCGAGACGTAGGGTTGTTACTTCCTCTGCGAAGGGCCTGAACTTGTAAAACCCGTGTATACAACTTCGCCATAGCTAGGATCTTGCCTCCTCATACCTACCCCCATTCTACTGTCAGTCTTAGATCCTCAACATGAAGCGCCTACCGTTTTCTGGGTGAGGTCTATCGCACATACCCCCGTCGTCAGAGCAGTAATCACTCAGGGATCCCATCGTCGCCAGACATTTCCTGTGGAAGGCGCGTCAACGTTGCATAGTTACAATTGCAAGTACGTCAAAGTTTCAAACAACCGAAAGCTTGAAGCATTCGCAAGGTTTGCGGAATGCATACTTTTATTTGTGTCGCTAATTTGTATTACAATATATGTAAGTTAACCTAGTGCTTGTCAGGATACATTTACATATATTTTTGTCAAGTATCCGGTTTAAATATCATACTTTACGCCACAAGTCATGCCGAAATTTCGGCATAACCTTTGCTAAAAGAAGATATATCGAGCGCCTGAAATTTGCCAGGACGGAAATGAATCAACATTCCGGCAAAACATAGGCTACTCGGAGGTATTCCCTGCAAAATGATACTTCATTTCATCCACTAGCGAAGCTAGGCAATATCTTTT
>NC_041382.1:579689986-579699397 GCF_002162155.2 Triticum dicoccoides | reverse complement strand
TAAATATGGACTCTACTTTTCCTAATCTTTCTTCCCAAAAAAAATTCCTTCACATATTGTACCAAAGCTTTTTTAGCCAAATATATTATACCAAAGCTAGGGGGCCATGGCACCTGCAGCTTACAACATAGCTTCGCCACTGATTTCATCCATCGCTATTATCTATCTATGTAAAAACAAAATAAACTACACAAAACCTAAAAAAAATTGGATCTATCCATTTTTGTGGCATTTTCATCCATCTAATAAATTGAACTCATAACGATTATGAACACACATTAATAGAAATATATACCCTAACCCTAGTCAAACGCTCGTGTGCGTGTGCGTGGATGCTGCCGCGGCTATCCATGTGTGTGGTGGCCACGGCCGCGGGTGTCGAGGAGGAAAGCCAGCTGGAGAGAGAGGTTGGGATGGCGGGGATGGCGATATATTACCGAGTGGATGGCGATGTGGTGCGGATGGTCGGCGAGGGCGATGGAGGCAGCAGACGAACGGGTGGCGAAGGTAGCGGACGGCGACGGCGGCTGCGGATGCCGAGGCCGATGGCAAGGGGACGATGGAGGCAGTGGACGGCGATGTGCGGAGGCAGCGGACGGAGACGGACACGGCCGCGGCGGCGTGGATGAGCCGACGGCAACGAGATGGGTGAGAGTGAGAGTGAGAGTAGGAGGGTGAAGTGGGGCAAGGGAGGGGCCGACGTGCGTGTGTGGATAGTCGATTGAGCTTGGCGTGTGCGACGGGCGCGCCAACCAGCCCGCCATTGCTACTTTGGGGTGGCGGGCGGCAAAGTTGATTTGATTTGGAAACGACCACACACCTAACTTAGTTGTGGCGGTTGCTGGCAGTTACCCGCCACAGATAATATCTGTATATAAAAATTCGGTGCCGGTTGCAGGCACTAAACTGTAGCGAGTAGTACAGTGCGCCCGTCAGTGTTGCCTTCCAGAGCAGTGGCGAGCTATTATATACACCCGCCATTGACCACATTCATCATGTGGCCATGCTCAGCGGTGCTTACTTGTGGCGGGTAATATAAGGCATCTGCCACTGCTAGCCCAGTAGCTCTAGCGGTCACAGTGTGTCACCCGCCATTGCTTGCTTTCAAAAATAGCTGATCCGCTATTAATTGGGGTTCATCTATAAGCCCTTTTTCAGTAGTGCGACTACCGTATAGAGCTAGCACATGGGCTCATGGCGGCGCCGCTCATCAAGTCGTGACTTGTCATTCCGCTCTCTTACCTCGGCAGGGGCCGGTGATTGCTATGAAGCTCCTGCTGGCAACGACGGCACACGAGGCGCACATGTACGATCCGACGACAAAGACGCTCGAGATGGTTGCCTCCATGGAAGATGAGGAGAAGAGCGGCTGCGACGTGCCGGAGTTTATGGTGGACCGGCTGCCCCTCGTGCTGTGTTAGGAGAGTCTTGCTCATGTCGCCGGCATGGAATACGACGAGGACGCCATTGGTTATTCAGTTCTCCTCGCAAAAGATGTCTTGCCTGGCTCGCTGTTGGAAATAGACTCGGGACCGCCGGTAGTGTTAGAGCATCTCCAGCCGTTCGGCTTTCCAGGGCGCCTAAAAAGAGCGGCATGGGAGCGAACCGGCGGTAGCTCGGTCCTTGGGGGCGACCTAGCTCTCAGTCACGCCCCCAGACGCCGGCCTCAGGATGCGGAAAATTCGAACTTGGTCGTTCTCGCTCATCAGAAAAGACGCCACAAATCCGGCAATCACAAGTCACAGCTCGGCGATTGGATGTAGTCTAGCGTACAAAAAACAGAGCGCCGCAAGTTCGCGTGCGCAACGAATCACTCGGCGGGGTTGGCTTCAGGCGTCGGCGGAGTCGGCGTGCGCGGACTCGGCGGTGTTGGAGCTGCTTCGGTGCTGGCGGTGTCGGCGCGGTTTTGGTGCTGCTGGGCGGCGTCGTGGAGGCGTCATCACCCGGGCTTGGCGTGTGCGTCGACGTCGGCGTCGGCGTCGGCGGCCTTGTCGAAGGAAGTTGCTTCAAGATGAGACCGCGCTCCGCCAAGTACCACGCCTTGACCGCCTCGTCGGTGCTCTGGAGCATGTCTGCCCCGCCCAGCAAGAAAGCCAGGTCGGTGTCGGGGAGGCGAGCGGGAGGGAGATTGGCGGGAGGAAGGAGCGGGAGGGAAGTGGGGAAAACGCGGGAAGAAACGGCGGGAAGAGGCGCTCGCCTCGCCGACAGGGCGGACCCACGCACCCTTTTCGCTTGTGCCGGCGCCCCAGGCGTCCCTCAGGAAGCCGGGTTCGGCCTGGATTCGTCGGCACCAGTTTCGACCTGAGCCGGCGAAAAACGGGCTTCTGGGAACGCGATTGGGCCGTTTTTTCGACGCCGGCGCGGTAAAAACGCCTGAAGAGGGTCTGTTGAGGGCACGGCTGGAGATGCTCTTAGGCTGCACGGGCGAGGCTGGTCGAACCAGGACAATTGCGTTCTGTAACACCGGAAACCTGAGATAGTGATTCACATTATGATCCTTGCTAAATGTTTTCATCTTTTTTCTCAAAAGATATGTGGTTTTAATTTTGTTCACACTACCGGAGTAAATTGTGAAAGACCTCCGCAATTGGGGCAAGGATCCCCGAGCATGGATATCACTGTTCATCACGACTGACGAAAGGTTGCTTCGTTAGTTTACTTTTTTGTGAACAGATCAATTTATCTAATTCAACATAGTTTCGGAGCTAAAATATAAGTATATCTCAAGTTCAAATCAAAACTAAAAATAAAAATACAGTTCCCTCTTACATGATAATGGATGGTCACAAAGTGAAGGCGACGAAGTATAACTATCACTGTTCATTACCACTAACGAAAGGCAGATCAGTTGACACACATCATGTTGCAACAAGCAGCGGTGTGACGGCACTGAGAAAAACTAACAAAACACAAGTTAACTAATACAAAATCGGCCATTGATTAGAAAACCCAAAGTCTCAAAGGGAGAAGAAAGAAAGTGGTGGAATTCACGACTCCAAATGAAGCAAGGTGAAACAAGCTCATGCATAGCTAACAGAATAAATCCGAAATAACCGTCTACTCATCCTTTCGGGGCTTTTTCTTCCTTGTTGCGAAACTACTTGGTCCAACAGCTTCCACTGACAATCGCTTTGTCCTGCTACAAGAGGAAAGGAAATATTATACCTAAGGGTATGTGTGACATCACGCATTATTCGATGAGAAGAACTGTTCTAGAATACCTTGAAGCCAGTTCCTCCGACACTTCATCATCCTTGTCAGCCATTTCGTCGTCATCCTCATCATCTATCATTTAATTTTCCAAATCAGATACAGAACATTCCATACTGTAAATTCTCTGTATGCGGCAACTTTAAATTTAATTGATAAAAAAGTGGAGTATGAAATTCTCCTACTGAATTGGTTACACAGCAGCAAGATAATCACTTTTGCTGAAGATCACAAAATTAATTTGGTGCGCTTTAACACCACTGAAAGAAATGATTGTGTTTGTTTTAACATTGCTGAAGAAAAAAGCTCAGGGATCACGAAATTCTGAAGCAAGGAAATGCCACGAAATGGTATTGAGCATATCACAATGTAACTACAAGATCTTGCACACATAACTTAAATTGCTTGTTTATACAATGTAAATTAAACAAAGGAGCTTGCCAGAGGATCATCTGATGATAAGTTCATAAGAGATAACAAGATCCCAAAAGGGAATTAAAAGATTCAGTCAAAAGTAAAACCTTGGCAAAATACAACATCTGATGAAATATTTTTAGCTTCTTGTGGAGGTACTTAACAAAAACATAAAGTTGCAAAAGCTGCCACTAAGAAGTCTCTATTAGACAAGTAACTGAAAACAAAATAACTATCTACTTATAGGAATGCAAATCAACTGATGACATTCCACTCAATAGGTAATTCCTATATGCACATTGCCCTTGTATTAGCGGTGAGTCAAAATTCACATCCCACCCAAATTGCATCCCTACACATAGGCTGGCTCTTGCCTTCACTTAAAAACTACATGCTTGCAATCATCCTGTCCATTCATTGGCTACAGAACTACAAAATGGACAAATTTATGCTTCTCATTTTATCTGAGAAGATCTAAGAGCAACAGTTTGAACCAAATAT
The DNA here is from genome assembly GCF_002162155.2 of Triticum dicoccoides. NCBI lineage: Eukaryota > Viridiplantae > Streptophyta > Magnoliopsida > Poales > Poaceae > Triticum > Triticum dicoccoides. The sequence continues at coordinate 579,695,272 of NC_041382.1, read as the reverse complement.
TATATTATGTGATAAAGCAAAGGGGGCTGCTACGCGTCCGTCGGTGGATGAATTGGAAACATCGGCCGCCTCCTTCGCCGTTGGATTGAACCACAAATAGCCGCTGGATCTTCCCTGAGGTGCGCGTCACGAAATTGCAACAAGGTAGATGTTGCACAGCTCGCTCCGCAACAGCTACTTTGTTGCGAAACCACCGAAGTGTTAGACTCTATTGTGTTGCAACTGACATCTTGTTGCAGAAACATTTACAATAGAGATGGTGTTGCAGAATTATTTTCTTTTCGTCTTCGCCATTTTTTGCATAGATGTTGTTGCGGGAGAATTTTTGCAACTAAGGTGGTATTGCAGAATTTTTTGTTTTCTTCTAAACGTATTTTTTGCAACATAGATGTTGCCGCAACATGAACGATGTTGCGGAATTTTTTTTCAATGAAAGATGAACTGGAGAAGACGGGAGGCCAAGGAGAGACAGATGGGAGGGTAAGAGGAAGGGAAGGAAGAGGAAGGAGGTTGTCGTGGCGCAAGAGAGCGGCGGCCGGAGGGAGCTTCGGCGAAAAGGGGCGGCGCTGGCTGGAGCGGGATCGGGAGCACATCTGTCCCTCCCTGGATCAGGCGAGAGGAAGCGGGGATCAGGATAAGGTGGACGAGTGGCTGGGTTCATTCGAGATCTGTAAAGGAGATGATGTGGTGACGGGTCTCACAGGGACACGCATCATGCGAGGGACGCGGTCGATGAGCGAGGAGGATCCGCCGGTTGAAGGGAATTGTTTCCCTAAAGCAAAACATCTACCAAATATGTTCGAAATTATAGAAATGAACATTTGAGCTTTGTTTAATAAAGCAGTTACACATGATAAAAAAAATGGCACTTACCGGATGCACCTTCATCCTCTGCTATATCATCCTTCCCCGGAGAGGACTCCCATCGGTCTTTCCCGTCATCATCATCCCAACGACTTCCAACAGGAGGCACCCAAAATTCCGAATCATCTGAATCATCAATTTCTGGTTCAGGTTCTCGTGGCAAAGAAGGGTTGACAACAGCAGCTTTCTTCTTCTCCTTCTTCTCCTTCTTCTTGTCCTTCTTCTTGGTAGACTTGGATTTCTTTGCGACTTCATTTGACTGTTCACCTTCTACTTTGCCTGTCTCGCCTGATGCCATCTTTTCCTCTAGCTTTTCTGTCAAAATAGGGATAGGCATGTTAGATGTAGGAGCGACCAAACATGCCAGTGCAATGGCTTAAAAGCAGTATTGTATGGGAGATGAGAGTTCCACCAAAATGTATTCGAAGAGATGTACATGACCAGATATATTCCCAACTATTTCCAGACCAGTGAGAAGACAAATGAAACAAAGCGCTTATTGCAATTCCTAAGCAAGTTGCATAACAGAATTCTACCCAAATAACCATCTGCTATCAATCCATAGAAAATTGTTCAGAGAAAAGGACGAGCTAACATTTCATAACAATTAGTTTTGATGATAACCAAAATGATGCACATTGGTGTACAAGAGTACACCATGAGAAGCAGACAGATACATGGAAACGGTAGTGGGAAATTCATCATGGTCCTTTAACCAGTAGAGAAATACATGAAAAACAGAATGGTACATTTTATTAGCAGTAACAGCATACGATGTTCCATTTGCCACACGTGGCACCACAGACAGTATTGTGCAAAACTCACTTTACCTAGTTTATTCAGGAACCTCTTCCCATTTACATGCTTCCAGATGTGCTCCTCCGACTTGTTTATGGTGTCCCCGGTAATGTTGCATATGAGCTTGGACCTGCAACACAATTACCAACTCAATTCGACAGACTAAAGCACAGCCGAATTACAAGCAAATGAATCATACATTTATTTGTTAGTACTCTATGGAGTACTTGTTTGGCACACGATGTACGTTGAATTTAGAACCCTAGAATCCCTTAAGGGCATTACCGGATAGCGGATCAAACCGCAATGGAACCGAATGAGCAATCTACACTCCTAGACAAACTATTGGGGACAATCCACATTGGACACGCATCAGGCAGCAAAATACAGAGCAGAGGAGCGGTGCGCACTTGTGCTCGGGGTGGGGCTTGAAGGCGTTGAGCGGCGGCTTCTTGTGCGCGACGCCGTGGTCGATGAGCGCGAGGCGGCAGGCGCGGGACCGCGCGTAGGCGTCCTTCTCCCGCTCCGGCAGCTCGTGCCCCGTCTCCGCGCACCGCCACCGCCCGCCGCCGGCGTCCTCCCAGGTCGGCTGGCCTAGCAGGAAGCCGCCCTCCTTCTCCCCGCCGCCCTCGACGGAGCCCTGGGGGCTCGACGCCCCCGAGTCGGACGCTGAAGCGGCGGCGGCGGCGGCGGCCTTGCCCTTTTTCGCCATTAGGTCGTTGGCGAGTCGCGGGCCTGGAGGCCGTAGAGAAGAGGGGGGCGGAGGAGAGGAGAGGTGGTCCGCGAACCCAGGGTTTTGCCTGCCTGTCTCCTAGAAAAGAATTCTAGGAGACCAAGTCTGAGACCCATCGTGGCATTCACAAATCGTGTGATTTATGAATGCTACGTGTTATTCATCAGGACGGGTCTCACCTGCTAACCGTGAGATCTGATTTCATATAATTTTTTTTCGAAGGCTTTGATAAAGTTTTTCCTTTGCTTTCCTATGATGAAACGGGAAGAATTGTTGCCAAAAAATGCTGCATTTTGGCACCGCATTATCCATGTCGGCCACCCCCCACATTTGAAATTTTGGTTCTCGAATTTCAATTTTAATTTTCACGCTTACGAGTCTGGGCTCTGTTTTGAATTTCCGAAGCAGCCAGACTTTTCTACTCCCTCTAGTGAGGTCTTTTTTTTAAGGAACTCCCTTGAGGTTTGTAGGGTCGACGCAGGATTTTAGATTTTTTATTTGAGAAACGAAACATATGTTATATACCATTACAAACTTGTAATTTTGACGGCACGTAACACATATTTTATTAGTTAAAAATTGAGAACACACACCCATACACCCGACCAGTGGGCGTAAGAAAATGCCTTCTCTGGTTTAGCATGCGCGAGGCTAGCGATAAGAGCTACCTTGCCTCACTTAAACTCGGCTCAAGTAAAAAACAAAAATCCATTTGGTTTGGCTTCCAAGCAAGTCTGCCTGACCCAGGCAGCGCTCCCAGGCGCCGTCTGGGGCTGAGAACGATGCCTCAGTCCTCCATCCAACATTCAACCAAACATCTCCCAGGAAAAAGTTCACATGGCCATTTCTTCCAGCAACATCCATGGTATTCTCACGGTATGTACTCTAAGCTCACACTGGAAAGTTATACAGCGACTATTTGTTCAACCAAACAGTACAACGGGGCCGACAATACGGACACCCCGAACCGACCAAACATCTGTGCATCCGGAAAAAATGAAGTTACAGCAGACTATCAGCAACCCTTGCTATCTAACCCTAGCTGGATGTTGGTACAACAGAGCTGCTGCTGTGCGCAATTGCACACCATGGTACAGGGGGCTGAGGGGCGGCCCCAAGCACAACATATCTAGATGAATTAGCACCTTTACAGATGCGCCCGCCCTCCTGCGCGCACGCACAATGCTGCTTTACCTACAGGGACTACAGTCAGAGGGCGAGGCGGCGGATCAGAGGAGGAGGGATAATCGGCTCCAGTCAGCTTCTCTATGGAGTAGACCTGTCCAGGAACAGCCTTGTGAGCACTTCGTCCCTCTGAAGCGGTGCTCCAGTCTGAAATGCTCGCTCCAGGACCGTTTGCCATTCCTTCATCAGGGACTCCTTTATTTGTTGTATGGTGGTGTACTCCTGATCCATGATCAACTCTAGCTCCTCAAAGTGTTTGATCTTGTATTGGATCTTTCTTAGCTGCCAAACATAAGAAAACAGCCGTCAGTGATTAAAGTTAAACAACTTGGTCAGCATCTATGATGTACTCCCTCTGTAAACAAATATAATACGCTTTAGGTCACTAAAAGACCTAAAATGTCTTACATTTGTTTACAGAGGTAGTACCTTTCAGCTAAACCTAGAAACCCAAAATACACTACACTTCTGAAAATTTAAGCAGGGAAAGAGGAAGACAATTCACCTGAGTTTCAATTATGGACGCCATTAGAAGCTCCATCTCTCGCTCTTCCTGGTCCACAAGCATCTTCGCGCGGGCAGCAGCTGCACCAACAGCTGTTCCAACAGCTGCCCTCACTTGATATGCGGTAGAAATAAAGTTTTTTTCCGTTTTCTTATCTGGCATTAATGACAAAGCATTAGTTTGAGGTTGTGCAGAGCAGTCATGGCACAAGTAGAGGCCAATAGGCTGGAAGCTCCATTCTTTTATTTTATGGAATTATATCAGCTGGCAGATCCAAACCAGAATCTGCAGTTCACCAATCTGGCAAACTACTTGTGATAGGCAAGCATATAAACATTCTAATTCAGTGTGGTACTGGGGGTTGCATCAGTTAATACAGGTGGTATGGGAGCATGCCAGGTGATGTAAAAAAGAGACCCTATTAAAGGTCTAATGAGACAGGTGGCATGACTAAATTCATAGCCCTGGCTCACCAATTTCATTCCGTGAAAAACAATCAAACAACAAATAACCCCAGATGGCATGTCTCACAAGCACCATCCAGTCTGTGAAACCGTGAAAGCACCAAGCCCTCTGATAGCCGTCAACACATGTACATTCTGACATTTTCTGCTTAGATTTTGTCAATAACCCAAATTTAATCTCTACTACCTCATAAATTGGAGCTATTGGTGGTGGTGACTTCACTTCCCACTCTACCCGAATCTCCCTCATCTATCTAGAACCCACCAAACCCCTCTGGTTTGGAAGAGTTCACTACCCACCCCATCTGAATCTCCCTCATCTATCTAGAACCCACCAAACCCCTCTGGTTTGGAAGAGTTCACTCCCTACCCCATCAGAATCTCCCTCATCCATCTAGAATCCACAAGACCCCTCCGATTTGGAAGAATTCACTCCCCCACTCCACCCCAATCTCCCTCATCCATCTAGAACCCACCAGACACCTCAGGTTTGGAAATAAATAATAAAGAAAAGGTAGAAAAATAATGCAGTTGGGGAGCCTCGAACCTCACACATGCCACGACACCCAGCTTGACCAAACCAGCAAGCGACCACCTCACTCATGTTTTAAATGGGAAACTATTTTATAAGTAAAGGTCGGTATGTATTTTTTTTACCGTAACACAAACCAACCAGTCAATGCACCAATTATCATTTTTTCCTGATGTGGCTGCTCCCCAATATGCATCCTCCAGCC
>NC_041382.1:579687471-579689716 GCF_002162155.2 Triticum dicoccoides | reverse complement strand
GTCTAAATCTCTGTCGTCCTAACTTCATGTTGCCAAATCTCCACTAACCGGTGCACCCATGGCCCTGCTGTTACACAAGTGCAGTCTAACCTGCTTTGCTTGAGTTCCTCTTCACAGTATTCCAAGTGCATTGGTTGTCGTATAATACTAATTCAATACAACTTCAATTACTTTTGTGGTTCCGTACCAATGCACGGGCATTATGCTGCTTATAAAATTCAGGACATACATGCTGATTATAATACTACTGAACTTGTTAGGAGTGGTAAATCTAATCCTAAGATGCATCAGAAAAAAAAATATCTGTTGACAGCAACGTTTATCAACAGATAAAGAAATAACTCTCTATGATAAGTATCGAGGAATCAAATATATTTACAAGTAGCTCAAAATGTGAGAAGAAAATTAGGCCTACCAGGAACAGTCTGTCCATGCATTTCTGCTTCCTTATTGCCAACATTGCAATCACTGTAAAAATGTCATCTTAAGATAAACAGATTGAACCAATACTAAAAAGAATAACAAGTTGCAGCACATGTTTACCTCTCTTGGACATGGTTAGAAGAGAATGATTTGACTTGGTATTCTTTCTCGCTGAGATGAAATGCCTTCTTTGCTTGGGGATTTTCATTACCCAATGCTTTAATTGATGCGGCTGCAGCTGCAGCCACAACATCTGGGCTCACCGCGGTAGTCAGCAGTGCTAACTGAGGTAGTATTAGCAAATATCAGTGATCTGCTAAAAATCTTTGTACATCCTTAACAAATTAGTTTCTTCATATGTTATGTTTTCTTTATTACCTGCTCCATTAATGAACTGGTGACATCTATTGAAGAACATAAACGCCGACGCTTTGAAGGATGGTCTTCAACTAATTTATCAGCACCATCTTCCTCCCCATCAATCTGCATGCCATCAACCATATCGGCCGACTGACTTGATGCCTCCTTCACAATAAAGTGGTTCGTTTTGCCATCAGTAGTTTGGTTTGTATGGAACCTACTATCAGATTTACCATTATTTATGTTGCCCAGCATATGTTCACCAAAAGGCAACTGAATAAGCCTAGCAATGCACTCTGTTTTATTCTTTGTGCGGACATGCTGGGTAATAAGATCCCAGTCATCTCCATGTTTTAGGACACCTTCTAAAAGGAGTAGCGTCTCTGCATCTGTCCATGCACTGGAAGCATGGTTGTCAGAGCTCTCCTTTTTAACAATAGAGCATTTATTTGCTTCCTCCTTCTTTGCACTATTGGTTTTGCAACACGTTGAACATACTTTAAAACCATCCTGAAAAGAAAATGCATAAACATTAGACAGCACATAATTTCCTTCATTTTCGTCATACCTTGATGCAATCTGATCATCTCAATAACAAAGTACACAACTCAATCAAATTGTAGCCGACAGTTTAAGAACGGCCCTCTGTAAACAGAAATAAATACAGTACTTGGATAAATTTCATAAATAACATTGCACAGCATGTTATCCAATTAAAAAGACTACTTTGCTGTGTTTGGAGTCTGGAAGAGCTGAAGTGAGCAGATTTTATATGCGGGACACTGCTCGACAAAGTGTTGAATGGTGCAGTGATTGGCTGTAATGTGTTTGCGAGTGTGGGTGATTCGGCCCAGTGGTCCAGGTATCTTGGTGTATGTACAAGAAGCAGACAGAAAATTCCCCCACGCAACCTTCCAATACTCGTGGTATCAAATCTACTATCGTCCCCGAAACCCTAGGTGTTGCCGCCAGCAGTGGCCCTGAGCTTGGTGGTGATGTTGATCTTGACAAAGTAGATGGAGAGCTAAAGGTGAGTCTCGCTGTTGGTCAGTGACAGCAGCATGAGGTGAATCTGCAGAGGCTCGAGGATCAAAAGCCTTTGGTGGCAGATAACGGCGGTGTGCGTGCGATCAGGAGAACAGGGGCTCCTGCAGAAGGATAGGTATGCAGCTAGGAGGGAACGCAAACTGTGTGTGTGGAGGCACCAATGCGCAGTTCCTCGCGTTGAGCCAATTCCGAAGATACTCCCTCCGTTCCAAATTACTCGTCGCAGAAATGGATGTATCTAGAACTAAAATACATCTAGATACATCCATACCTGCGACAAGTAATTCGGAACGGAGGGAGTAGGATTGATGCCAAATGACATCGATTTAAAGAGTGCCAGAAATTACTTAATTTGATCGAGGAAGACATTGTTGCTCTTGAATAGGAAGGGACTAGAGGGCTTCATCGTGGGAGG
>NC_041382.1:579685627-579687170 GCF_002162155.2 Triticum dicoccoides | reverse complement strand
GGGGGAGCTGAACCGTTGCGTCTCATCTGTCCAGGTCAGCATATTTACGGGTTGTACCGGTACCTCAGTGTCGGTTCAACTCATTATATTTGCACCACTGAGGATATCCGGTTGCACCACTCTGCTCGCGGGATTAACATGCCCTCTAAAGTGGTTGAACCGGTGTGGCTATTGTTGGTTGCACCGGTTCGGTCTTCGACTGCTAGTTTTCTGCCCGTTGGGCTCAAAGCAGGCCGTACCAGTGGTTCAGAGTCAGTTGAACCGGTCAGTCAGCATCTAAACCGATTCAGCCTTTCAACGGCTAGTTTGAGAGGGTGGAGTATGAATACTATACTTGGCTGGCTTTGGTAGGTTATTCGTGACCTTGGGAGTATTTATTGACCTTCCATGCACAATCCGGATACTGGATATCTGGAAGCGTCTCATCGAATAATGAGATATTTGGCGGGAAGTCACGGTGCATGGTCCAATAGAAATGATTGCCTATACGTCGATGTTATGTATGATGCTGATCGGGCTAATTGCCTTGATGATGTCCTTGTGGGAGGAAACTTTGTATCCTTGGGAGGAGCAAGAAGCAATCGACAGCGTCCCAATCTAGTGTTGAAGCATAGTATAGAGATTAGAGAGCCATGTCAGTGTGTTTGAGATGTTGGATGAGAATCCTTCTGTGGGAGCTGAGGCCACTAACAAAATGGCCGAACAATGTCAGTGATCAATGTCGCGAACAATCCTGTTCGGCATGACCGAACTAAGCGTGTGGAGATAGATCAGCAGATCACTTCGTCGTCAAAGAATGGCTTGAGTACAGAACACGGTCTATGATACAAAATATCAAAAATTGGTAGTACCTTCAAGGTTTCCACCTTGCCGTCCTTGCACTCGTCGCTGCAGAAGCCACATATAGGCCCCTTCCCAGGCGTCCACTCCCCGAACACATCGGTGTACGAGGTCAGCTGAGGGAGGCGGAGCGGGCCGTCCCCGGTCACTCCTCCCAATCTCTCCTCCACGAAGTAGGACGCCGGCGGGCGTGGCGTCACCTGCAACCCCAGGGGCGCCTCTACGACGGCGCCCGGCCCAGGCTGCTGCGCCGCGGGGCGGGAGGAGGTGGCGGAGAAGTTGATGAGGCCGGAGGCGTCTAGGAAGCCAAATAGCTTCCGGAGGAGCGTGGCGTCGCCGACGAGCGCCTTGCGGACCTCGGTGAAGGTGAGGCGGCGGGCGGGGTCCTCCCGGTACTTATTGATGATGTAGTCGCGGTACTCGCGGTAGATCCGGGGGTTCCGCGACGCCGTCCCGAAGCCGGTGCCGCCGGCGCCGCCGAAGAAGTCCGGGAGCGCCTGGCGCTCCGTCTCGTGGATGTCGTCCCAGCGGAACCAACCTGCGGGGCGGAGGACGCGCAATTGGTGAGGCGGCCAAGCTTTCTGGCCCACGCGGCCCGGGCATATAACCCTAGTAGGAGCGCGAGTCGGGGAGGGAGCGCTTACCGGACGAGGCGGGGATGGTGTAGGGCTGGCGCGACGGCGGCGCCTCGCCGGAGGAGGCG
>NC_041382.1:579608217-579685222 GCF_002162155.2 Triticum dicoccoides | reverse complement strand
GGTTGGACGGAGCGATGCGGGCAGGAGAGATCTGGGCCGTCGGATCTGGAATTAAGGGGTGGATTTTTAAGCTAAGGTCTCGTGGTCTCGTTTTCGGGGGAGAGAGGGGGGAGGAAGGAGACGGTGTGCGGTGCTGTCCGAGACGAGAGTACGAGGGGTGCTTGGCGAGATTTGTTGGTGCGCGTGCGCGTGGGGCTGCCTGCCGCGTGGGGCTCGTGCTCGGGTCTCGTGGTATGGGCCTTCGTTTGAACAGTTTTGGGCCGTCATGGTGCAGAGTCCGTATCCTTTAGTTCGGTTATGCTTTGGCCCAGAAGAGACAATTTGTACATTTGTTTTGAATTCTCGAACATATTTGCAAATTTGGAAAAAAATTAAAATCTATAATCAGCCTTTAATTTTTTCGAAAAATTCTAAATATCGCATCCTTCTCAAATATAAAATTAAATTTTATTTACTTATTGAAAATTCCTGTGGTAGCCAGTTTTATGAAGAAAAAAAACTGAGTAAAAAAATCAAAACAGGTACCAAGCGGGTTCTTTTTTTAAACTCGCTTCAAGTGTCTGTTGTCACATTAGCACTCGTGTGCGCTCTCTTGTCAGCTGCAACCCAAAATGGATTTTTGCTCGTTTGTTACTAGCTCGTTCGGAGTTTTTTCGTTGCTTGCTTGGATTTTCTAGTCGGCTCCGCTGGTTTTTTTCTTTCCTTTGAAATTGACAACGTGACCGCATTCATCTCATAGTCGACGGGCACATCGTCATCAGATAGTCCAAAAATAATTTAGAAAACTAACCATCTAAGCAACGCTCTGTTTGAAGAAAATAGTTCCAAAGACAACAAAGTGAAAGACATTTTTGTCCTTGAGGCGAGGAAGCTCTACTACTAGGCGTAAGTGAAAATGCAACTATTAGGAATGGCTCTGCATGTCCTAGCACAGTAAAGGATGGCGTTGTGCTTTTGGTCTTGCTGCTTGTCTTCTCATGTCGCTGGTTGTGTAGGGCCTCTTTGATTCACATAGAATTTTTAAAGGATTCTAATCCTTATGACTTTTTACATAGTTCCTTTCATTCATAGGAAATAAATTATAAGGAACGTGTTCTGAGGAATCATTTGCCCTTCATTTGGAGGAAAATATTGACCAAGAACCTCTTTGTATATTTCCTATGTTCTTCTCAACGTATCAAAAACACTTTAGTGCTAATTCTGGAGGTTTATACCATTCATATGATATTCATGCGTACTCTACATACCATTTTAATTGCCCATTTTTAGGGGAATTATGCATTTTCTCTTTTCCTATAGTTTAGAAATAATCGTGAATTAAAAGGCCCGACCCAACTGAGAAAGTAAGGCCCATACTAGATGACCGAGAGCCATGACTATATTTCCTCTCGAGAGATCCACTCAAATAAAAACAGCAGTGAAGAGTGCAACTATAAACTACCTGAAAAGCTGAAACCCCTATGAATCATGTACCTCTCTCCTTGCTACCCCACCCTCTTTTTTTGAATCAGGCCTCGGATTCACATTTAAAACTTTCAATGATATAAGACATCTAAAAAAACAAGGAAATTACAACCCAGATTTCAAAAAATGTTCCTGTTTTAAAAAAACGACCTTTTTTTAAAAAAATACGTTCTACAAGTTGTTCTAAATTTAAAAAGGTGACCAAAAACCGGTTCCTACAGTGCTTAGAGTCTGCGTACATTTTTACAATTCAATTTTTGTTCTGAAATCTGCTTACATTTTTTGAATTTGTAAACATTTCTGGAAATTCACAATCGTTTTTAAAATTTGTGAATATTTCTCAAATTCATAAATAGTTTCAAACTGAGGAACATTTATTTTAAACAGCTTGTAAATTTTATTAAGATTTTTTTCTACTTTTTCAAAATCTAGAAACAAAATTGATTTTTTTTTCAAAATTTCTGTAGTATCTGGTTTTTAGGGGGGAAATCAAGTCAAGAACTGACAAAAATACACGGCTGGGCTATTTTTCTAACGCGTCTTAACAGGTGTCGATACCTGCAGTGAGTTCCTCTAATAATACAGAGATCATGTACAATGAGATGAGACATAAAGTCCGGAATTGAGCTATCCCAAATCTCGTGATTGCTCGCCTCGACATATTTTTAAATTCGCTTCAAGTGCCGGTTTGCAGAGTAGCGCTTGTGCACGTGCTCCCACGGGCTGCGGCCCAAAATGGATTTTAATTCATTTGATACTACCCCTGCAGAAAAATAATTCATTTTTTTAGACAATCTCGCGAAGCTTTATTTAAACTGCATCAATGTTTACAGGGATAAAAGAGAGATTTCCGGGGTGTCCTAACCAAACATGGCGACCCACCCTCGGCTTCAAAACATGCTTCGCTAGATTGTGAGCTTCGAAGTTCGAGCTCCTAAATTCATGAACAATTTTACAAAAAAGTGAAAGAGGCACTATGCTCCATGATTTCATGTAGGACGGCTCCATAGCTTGTTGGGTTCATTTGCTTGAGATCATCAACTACAACTTTACAGTCAGAAGCGATATGGACGTGTTGTATATTGTGGTCATCCGCAACTGCTAGCCCTTCCCTTGTCGCAAGAGATTCCAGAGTTGGAGGGTCGTTTAGGCCCCTGACCACTATCGCTGATGCTCCCCCATAGCATCCGTTTTGGTCGCGGCAGATAGCAGTCGCTACCCTTCTCCCTCGAGCAACAGTAGCGTCCACGTTTATCTTGGCACACCCATCTGTAGGATGTATCCAACGGGCTGGCCTGCTGATAGTTTGCTGCCTCCTCTCTGTCCCTGACTCCTCAACACCCTTAAGATCCATTAGATAAGATTTTATGAACTGGTTTGTGGATTGGGGCTCTGAAAAACATCCTCATAAATCGCCTTGCGTCTTACTCGCCAGATAGCCCATAGAGTAACCACTAGAACGGTGTACTCCTCCTGGCTTAAAGCGTCGTGCAGAGTGAATAACCAGTTCCTTTTTTTGGCCTCCTCATTTAGGCTTATATGTTCAACCAAGGTGTGGTCCGAAAGTGCCCAAATGCATCGTGACATTGTACATTCAAGGAGAGCGTGTCCCCAAGAATCATCCCTTCCACACAGAGCACATGATCTTGTGGTAGACATATTGCGGTGTTGGAGGAGGTCCACCGTCGGCATCGAGTGCCTTGCCAGCCGCCACAGAAATACTTTCAGTTTTGAAGGCACCTTGGTGTGCCATAATTTTGTCCATGCCCTGTTGCTATCACGAAGGTCAGAAGCACCTGCACTCCCTTCCATCCAATTCTCCCGATGCTCCTTCTTGTTCTGCACTAAACGGTATGCTGACTTGACCGTGAATCTGCCACTACGCTCTCCAATCCAAGCCCAGAAATCATCAACCCCCCACGTGCAAAGAGGCAATGAAAGGATAGCATCCACATCAAAAGGCAGGAAAGTCACTCGGGTAACTTCCTCTCGCCAGGATGCGGTGGTGTAGTCAATAAGCTCGGACACCATAGTGGGTGGGGTAGTCGTGAGCGAGGGATCGGCCGCATCGGCCCATCCCTGGGTAGCCAGTTTGTATGCCATATGTTTGTAGTTGCCCCATTCCCTATTCGTCGGATGATGCCATGTTTCAGAATCTCTCTACCATCCAATACAGCTCGCCAAATCTGAGAAGGTTGGCTGCCCAACTCTGCTTCCATGAAAGACATATTTGGATAGTAGGCCGCTTTTAGTATTCGTGCACTGAGAGATAGTGGATCCTCAAGCAGCCTCCACGCTTGGCGAGCCAGCAATGCTAAGTTAAAAATCTCGATGTCTCTAAAGCCCATTCCTCCCAAGTATTTTGGTTTTGTCATAACATCCCATGAGACCCAAGCAGGCCTTCTCTTCCCCCATTTGCTACCCCACCAAAATTGGCGGATGATAGTGTTGATGTTGTCGCACAAACCTCGAGGTAATCTGAAGCATGCCATAGAATAAACCGGAATCGCTTGGGCCACCGATTTGATAAGCACTTCCTTTCCTGCTGCAGATAGGAGTTTTTCCATCCAACCTCTAACTTTTTCCCACACTCTGTCACGCAAATACTTGAAAGTGCCCATCTTTGACTGTCCAACATCCGTAGGCATGCCCAAGTATCGTTCACTCAAAGATTCATTTTGGACATTTAGATTCTGTTTGATGCTATCTCGTAAAGCTTGAGGGCATCCCTTGCTAAAAAATATGGACGATTTTGCATGGTTGATTCTTTGTCCGGAAGTCGCCCCTTGATCACTTGCCTTGAAGAGCAACAGGCTATCATCAGCAAACAGAAGATGATTAATAGGCAGTGCGGACGCTGCCACCTTAATCCCCTCAAGACCTGACGACTGAGGACTTGTCTTTAAAAGGCACGAAAGGCCCTCTGCTGCAATCAAGAAAAGGTAAGGAGAGATAGGATCTCCCTGTCGTATGCCTCTGCTTGGTGAAAATTCTTCTAACTTTTCCCCATTAAAAAGAACTGAAAACGAAACTGACTGAACCATGCCCATAACTGTCTATACCCAAGGTTGTGCAAAACCTAGTTTCTCCATCATTGCTCGCAGGTAAAGCCATTCTAGCCTATCGTATGCTTTCATCATATCAAGCTTCAAAGCACAAAAGATGATAGATTTTGCCCCGCTTCTCTTCATAAAATGCAGACATTCATAGGCACATACGATGTTGCCAGTTATCAATCTACCAGGAACAAACGCAGACTGTTCCTCAGATATGATGTCTGGGAGGATAACCTTCAGCCTATTTGACACAACTTTGGAAGCAATTTTATAGATTACGTTACACAAACTTATTGGCCGAAACTGAGAGAGTTGAGTTGGGTTAAGAACCTTTGGGATGAGTACCAAAACAATGTCATTGATACAATCAGCATCCTCCTCTCCTCTTACAATTCTCAGCACTGCCCTTGTCACTTCCTCTCCACATATATCCCAATGCCGCTGATAAAAATGTGTCGGGAAACCATCTGGGCCTGTGGCCTTTGTTGGCATCATCTGGTGAAGTGTTGTTGAGGGAGTCCTGGATTAGGGGGTCTCCGGACAGCCGGACTATATCCTTTGGCCGGACTATTGGACTATGAAGATACAAGATTGAAGACTTCATCCCATGTCCGGATGGGACTCTTCTTGGCGTGGAAGGCAAGCTTGGCAATACAGATATGTAGTCCTCCCTTGTAACTGACTTTGTGTAACCCTAGCCCCCTCCGGTGTCTATATAAACCGGAGGGTTTAGTCCGTAGGACAACAGACAATCATACCATAGGCTAGCTTCTAGGGTTTAGCCTCTACGATCTCGTGGTAGATCAACTCTTTTAATACTCATATCATCAAGATCAATCAAGCAGGACGTAGGGTATTACCTCCATCGAGAGGGTCCGAACCTGGGTAAACATCGTGTCCCCTGCCTCCTGTTACCATCCGCCTTAGACACACAGTTCGGGACCCCCTACCCGAGATCCGCCGGTTTTGACACCGACTTTGGTGCTTTCATTGAGAGTTCCACTGTGCCGTCACCGTAAGGCTTGATGGCTCGTTCGATCATCGGTAATGATGCGGTCCAGGTGAGGTTTTCCTCCCCGGACAAATCTTCGTATTCGGCGGCTTCGCACTGCGGGCCAACTCGCTTGGCCATCTGGAGCAGATCGAGAGCTACGCCCCTGGCCACCAGGTCAGGTTCGGAAACTTGAATTACATTGCCGGTATCCGCGGAGACTTGATCTTCGACGGATTCGAGCCCATGTCAGGTGCGCCGCACGATCACGACGAGCATGATTTAGCTCTGCCGTCAAACAGTGTTCGGGAGATCATGCCTGCAACTACTCCGACCCTCAATCTGGAACAAATTGCGCCATTCGAGGACGGGTGGATAGACCCCGCCATGGAGGCCGCACTCTCAGTGGTGATAGAGCCGGATACTGACTTCACCCCTTACGAGAGCCGTGTTACCGAACCATTGGATTTGTCCCCGGCCACGGGCTCTGAACCGCCTGCATCCGTGCCCGTCGAATCCGATTGGGCGCCGATCATGGAGTTCACCTCCGCGGATATCTTTCAGCACTCACCTTTCGGTGACGTGCTAAATTCATTAAGGTCTCTCTCCTTGTCAGGAGAACCTTGACCGAACTATGTCCGGGTAGAATGGGATGCGGACGACGAAGAATTTCGCTCCCCACCCACCACCCACTTCGTAGCCACTGTCGACGATTTAACCGACATGCTCGACTTCGACTCCGAAGACATCGGCGGTATGGACGACGATGCAGGAGATGAACAGGAACCACTGCCCACAGGACGCTGGACCACCACCTCATCATATGATATATACATGGTGGACACCCCCAAAGAAGGCAATGGCAACGAGACAACGAAGGATGACCCCTCCAACAAGCAATCCAAGCGCCAATGTCAGTGGCGCCGTTCTAAGTCCCGCCATAGCAAAAGTAGTGATACCGGCACAAGAGACAATAACACTCCGGATAGTGCTGAAGATGACAACAATCCCCTCCAGCACGATTTAGAGCGGGAGGGTGAACAAGCTAGCCCTCCAGAGCGGGCAGCAGATGAAGAATCGGAGGAGGACAATTACATGCCTCTCTCCGAAGACAAGGTGAGCCTCAGCGACGAAGAATTTAGCGTGCCTGAGTATCCTGTCGAGCAGGAGCGCTTCAAGCGCCGGCTTATTGCCACAACAAATAGCTTAAAGAAAAAGCAACAACAGCTTCAAGCTGATCAAGATCTGCTAGCAGACAGATGGACCGAAGTCCTTGCAACCAAGGAATACGAACTCGAGCACCCCTCCAAGAGTTACCCAAAGCGCGGGTTTCTATCTCACCTCGAGGAGGAAGCATTGAAACCTACATCACCAGTGTACGATGCGGCTGACCGGCCACCTCGTGGCCGAGCCAGAGAGGCGTTTCAGCCTGAAGTTCAGCCTGCACCCCGCCGCCACTCAGACAAAAATACCAAGGCCCGGGGCAACACATGGGACCTGCGAGACGTATTGGACAGCAGGGCAAAACATGCAAGGTCGATATACGGATCATGGGGGCGCGCGCCAACGCAGGACGATGACCGTCGCGCCAGATTGCTACCTCTTTTAGCACTGCGTTGGTTTTCCCCGAAGAGGAAGGGATGATGCAGCAAAGTAGCGTAAGTATTTCCCTCAGTTTTTGAGAACCAAGGTATCAATCCAGTAGGAGGCTACACGCGAGTCTCTCGCACCTGCACAAAACAAATAAATCCTCGCAACCAACACAAATAGGGGTTGTCAATCCCTATAGGGCCACTTACGAGAGTGAGATATGATAAGATAATATTTTTGGTATTTTTATGATAAAGATGCAAAGTAAAATAAAGGCAAAGTAAATAGCAAAGTAAATAACTAAGTAGTAGGAGATTGATATGATAAAGATAGACCCGGGGGCCATAGGTTTCACTAGTGGCTTCTCTCAAGAGCATAAGTATTCTACGGTGGGTGAACAAATTACTATTGAGCAATTGACGGAATTGAGCATAGTTATGATAATATCTAGGTATGATCATAAACCCACAATTCATCAGTCTCAACAAACACACCGCAAAAAGAAGATTACATCGAATAGATCTCCACAAGAGAGGGGGAGAACATTGTATTGAGATCCAAAAAGAAAGAAGAAGCCATCTAGCTACTAACTATGGACCCGTAGGTCTAAGGTAAACTACTCACACTTCATCGGAGGGGCTATGGTGTTGATGTAGAAGCCCTCTGTGATCGATGCCCCTCCGGCGGTGCTCCGGAACAAGCCCCAAGATGGGATATCATGGATACAGAAAGTTACAGTGGTGGAATTAGGGTTTTGGCTCCGTATCTGATCATTTGGGGGTACGTGGGTATATATAGGAGGAAGAAGTACGTCGGTGGAGCAACAGGGGGCCCGCGAGGGTGGAGGGCGCGCCTTGGGGGGTAGGCGCGCCCCCCTACCTCGTGGCCTCCTGTTACGTGTCTTGACGTAGGGTCCAAGTCTCATGAGTTGTATTCGATGAGAAAATCACGTTCCCAAAGGTTTCATTCCGTTTGGACTCCGTTTGATATTCCTTTTCTTTGAAACCCTAAAACAGGCAAAAACAGCATTTCTGGGCTGGGCCTTTGGTTAATAGGTTAGTCCCAAAAATAATATAAAAGTGGATAGTAAAGCCCAATAATGTCCAAAACAGTAGATAATATAGCATGGAGCAATCAAAAATTATAGATACGTTGGAGACGTATCAAGCATCCCCAAGCTTAATTCCTGCTCGTCCTCGAATAGGTAAATGATAAAAACAGAATTTTTGATGCAGAGTGCTACTTGGCATAATTTTAATGTAATTCTTCTTAATTATGGTATGAATATTCAGATCCGAAAGATTCAAGACAAAAGTTCATATTGACATAAAAATGATAATACTTCAAGCATACTAACTAAGCAATTATGTCTTCTCAAAATAACATGGCCAAAGAAAGTCCATCCCTACAAAATCATATGGTTTAGTCATGTTTCATTTTCGTCACACAAGAATGCTATCATCATGCACAACCCCGATGACAAGCCAAGCAATTGTTTCATACTTTAGTAATCTCAAACCTATAAACTTTCACGCAATATATGAGCACGAGCCATGGACATAGCACTATAGGTGGAATAGAATATAATGAGGGGGTTATGTGGAGAAGACAAAAAAGGAGGAAGTCTCACATCAACGAGGCTAATCAATGGGGTATGGAGATGCACACCGATTGATGTTAATGCAAGGAGTAAGGATTGCCATGCAAAGGATGCACTAGAGCTATAAATGTATGAAAGCTCAACAAAAGAAACTAGTGGGTGTGCATCCAACTTGCTTGTTCACGAAGACCTAGGGCACTTGTGGAGGCCCATTGTTGGAATATACAAGCCAAGTTCTATAATGAAAAATTCCCACTAGTATATGAAAGTGATAACATGAGAGACTCTCTACTATGAAGATCATGGTGCTATAAGGATAGTAACATTGTCCCTTCTCTCTTTTCTCTCATTTTTTCTCTTTTTTCGTGCCTTTTCTCTTTTTTATGGCCTTTCTCTTTTTTTGGGCCTTCTCTTTTTATGGCCTTTCTTCTCTTCTTTTTTTATATATTCCTCACTTGGGACAATGCTCTAGAAAATGATGATCATCACACTTCTATTTATTTACAACTCAATGATTACAACTTGATACTAGAACAAAGATGACTCTATATGAATGCCTCCGACGGTGTACCGGGATATGCAATGGACCAAGAGTGACATGTATGAAAGAATTATGTACGGTGGCTTTGCCACAAATACTATGTCAACTACATGACCATGCTAAGCAATATGACAATGATGAATGTGTCATGATGGAAAGTTGCATGGCAATATATCTCGGAATGGCTATGGAAATGACATAATAGGTAGGTATGGTGGCTATTTTGAGTAAGATATAAGGAGGTTTATGTGTGAAAGAGCGTATCATATCATGGGGTTTGGATGCACCGGCGAAGTTTGCGCCAACTCTCAATGTGAGAAAGGGCAATGCACGGTACCGAAGAGGCTAGCAAGGATGGGAGGGTGAGAGTGCGTATAATCCATGGACTCAACATTAGTCATAAAGAACTCACATAATTATTGCAAAAATCTACAAGTCATCAAAAACCTCGGTACTACGCGCATGCTCCTAGGGGGATAGATTGGTAGGAAAAGACCATCGCTCGTCCCCGACCGCCACTCATAAGGAAGACAATCAAATAACACCTCATGTTTCAAATTTGTTGCATAACGTTTACCATACGTGCATGCTACGGGACTTGCAAACCTCAACACAAGTATTTACCAATTTCACAACTACTCAACTAGCACGGCGTTGATATTATTACCTCCATGTCTCAAAACAATCATCAAGCATCAAACTTCTGTTAGTATTCAACACACTCATAAGAAAGTTTTATTATTAATCTTGCATACCAAGCATATTAGGATTTTAAGCAAATTACCATGCTATTAAGACTCTCAAAATAATCTAAGTGAAGCATGAGAGATCAATAGTTTCTATAAAACAAATCCACCACCGTGCTCTAAAAGATATAAGTGAAGCACTAGAGCAAAATTATATTACTCAAAAGATATAAGCGAAGCACATAGAGTATTCTAACGAATTCCAAATCATGTATGGCTCTCTCAAAAGGTGTGTACAGCAAGGATGATTGTGGTAAACTAACAAGCAAAGACTCAAATCATACAAGACGCTCCAAGCAAAACACATATCATGTGGCGAATAAAAATATAGCTCCAAGTAAAGTTACCGATAGAAGTAGACGAAAGAGGGGATGCCTTCCGGGGCATCCCCAAGCTTTGGCTTTTATGTGTCCTTAGATTATCTTGGGGGTGCCATGGGAATCCCCAAGCTTAGGTTCTTGCCACTCCTTGTTCCATAATCCATCAAATCTTTACCCAAAACTTGAAAACTTCACAACACAAAACTTAAAGTAGAAAATCTCGTGAGCTCCGTTAGCCAAAGAAAACAAAAGACCACTTCAAGGTACTGTAATGAACTCATTCTTTATTTATATGGGTGTTATACCTACTGTATTCCAACTTCTCTATGGTTCATAAACTATTTTACTAGCCATAGATTTATCAAAATAAGCAAACAACACACGAAAAACAGAATCTGTCAAAAACAGAACAGTCTGTAGTAATCTGTAGCTAGCGCAAGATCTGGAACCCCAAAAATTCTAAAATAAATTTCTGGACGTGAGGAATTTATCTATTAATCATCTGAAAAAAGAATTAACTAAATAGCACTTTCCATATAAAAATTACATCAGTTCTCGTGAGCGCTAAAGTTTCTGTTTTTTACAGTAAGTTCAACAAGACTTTTCCCAAGTCTTCTCAACGGTTCTACTTGGCACAAACACTAATTAAACCCAAAGAACACAACCAAAACAGAGGCTAGATAATTTATTTATTACTAAACAGGAGCAAAAAGCAAGGAATAAAAATAAAATTGGGTTGCCTCCCAACAAGCGCTATCGTTTAACGCCCCTAGCTAGGCATAACAAGCAAGAATAGATCTAGGTATTGCCATAATAGTAAGATAGATTATTAAAACTCATTTCATATTCTCTACGTTCAACAGCAAGTTTTCTTTGAGGCAAGCAAAAGTAATCAAAAGGGCTAAATTTATTGGGACAAAAGTCTCCAAGATCAACCTTGGGAGGTATAGGTTCCTCCTTCGGTCCTTCATATTGCACAACCAATTCATCATTATAAGCATTCTTTTGTCAGAACTTTGTGAGCCTATATTCAAGAGAATATCCCAATTCATTATTTCGAATAGCCAAATCATCATTAAGTTTAGAAATTCTATCAACTAAAACATTGGTAGGCACCCTTTTTCTAAGATTTTCATTGAAAGCAACATAGTCTAGAGATTGAAAACACATTATTTCTTCTTGATCAAAGAGGATGGCCTCTATGGGAGGATGGCAAGCGTCCACCCTATAACGAGCAAAGATTTCTTTGGCCTCTTTTATTATGAATCGAAACTCATGAGCCAAAAAGATAGTAACGGCACACTTAACAGAAGAATGCTCAATATTAGATAATTCTAGGAAAATCCTTTGTATGGAAGGATGCATGTGCATGAATTGCCTTTCAAGTTCAACTATGAGCATGGCAATAGCGTCTGCAAGACTACTAGTTCTATGAAGGATAGAACTACCCATAGAGGGTAAAGCACTGGCACAAGTAAAGAAATCTTGAATAACTCATTTTCCAATAATATTACCACTACCAACACGGAATCTTTTTATATGTGAGATAGTGGGTTCTTTAGTAGGAGCATCAAAATTATTATCAACAATATTATCCCCGATTTCAGACATAGAGGCAGAAGGTAAAGAACTAGCCATAACGACAAGCAAACAAACTAACACACAAGCAAACAAAAAGCAAGCGGGCAAAAAGAGGCAAATAGAGGAAGGATAGAGAAAGAGAGAGAGGGCAAATAAAACGGCAAGGGTGAAGTGGGGGAGAGGAAAACGAGAGGCAAATGGCAAATAATGTAATGCGGGAGATAAGGGTATGTGATGGGTACTTGATATGTTGACTTATGCGTAGACCTCCCCGGGAACGGCGCCAGAAATCCTTCTTGCTACCTCTTTTAGCACTGCGTTGGTTTTCCCCGAAGAGGAAGGGATGATGCAGCAAAGTAGCGTAAGTATTTCCCTCAGTTTTTGAGAACCAAGGTATCAATCCAGTAGGAGGCTACGCGCGAGTCCCTCGCACTTGCACAAAACAAATAAATCCTCGCAACCAACGCAAATAGGGGTTGTCAATCCCTATAGGGCCACTTACGAGAGTGAGATCTGATAGATATGATAAGATAATATTTTTGGTATTTTTATGGTAAAGATGCAAATCAAAATAAAGGCAAAGTAAATAACTAAGTAGTAGGAGATTGATATGATAAAGATAGACCCGGGGGCCATAGGTTTCACTAGTGGCTTCTCTCAAGAGCATAAGTATTCTACGGTGGGTGAACAAATTACTGTTGAGCAATTGACAGAATTGAGCATAGTTATGAGAATATCTAGGTATGATCATAAACCCACAATTCATCGATCTCAACAAACACACCACAAAAAGAAGATTACATCGAATAGATCTCCACAAGAGAGGGGGAGAACATTGTATTGATATCCAAAAAGAGAGAAGAAGTCATCTAGCTACTAACTATGGACCCATAGATCTAAGGTAAACTACTCACCCTTCATCGGAGGGGCTATGGTGTTGATGTAGAAGCCCTCCATGATCGATGCCCCCTCCGGCGGAGCTCCGGAACAGACCCCAAGATGGGATCTCGTGGATACAGAAAGTTACGACGATGGAATTAGGGTTTTGGCTCCGTATCTGATCGTTTGGGGGTACGTGGGTATATATAGGAGGAAGAAGTACGTCGGTGGAGCAACAGGGGGCCCACGAGGGTGGAGGGCGCGCCTGGGGGGTAGGCGTGCCCCCCTACCTCGTGGCCTCCTGTTACGTGTCTTGACGTAGGGTCCAAGTCTCCTGAGTTGTATTCGATGAGAAAATCACGTTCCCGACGGTTTCATTTCGTTTGGACTCCGTTTGATATTCCTTTTCTTCGAAACCCTAAAACAGGCAAAAAACATCAATTCTGGGCTAGGCCTTTGGTTAATAGGTTAGTCCCAAAAATAATATAGAAGTGGATAATAAAGACCAATAATGTCCAAAACAGTAGATAATATAGCATGGAGCAATCAAAAATTATAGATACGTTGGAGACGTATCACGGATACACTAAAAGCAAATCCAGCCGAGCCGAACACGGCAGACAAGACTCGTATGAACCGTGTCGTGATATAGCCTAGCATAGAGGCGCCGCACACCCCTTATGCTTCACTGATGAAGTAATGGATCACGAATTCCTAGAAGGGTTTAAACCCGTAAACATTGAATCATACGATGGTACTACAGACCCCGCGGTATGGATAGAAGACTTCTTCCTCCACATTCACATGGCCCGCGGGGATAACCTACATGCCATCAAATATCTCCCGCTAAAACTCAAAGGGCCGGCTCGGCATTGGCTCAATAGCCTACCAGCAAACTCCATCGGAAGTTGGGAGAACCTGGCAGAGGCATTCCTGGACAATTTCCAGGGCACTTATGTGCGATCGCCGGACACTGATGATTTAAGTCATATAACTTAGCAGCCAGGGGAATCAGCCAGGAAATTCTGGACCCGGTTCCTAACCAAGAAGAACCAAATTGTCGACTGTCCGGATGCAGAGGCCTTAGCGGCATTTAAGCATAATATCCGTGATGAATGGCTCGCCCGGCACCTCGGCCAAGAGAAGCCAAAATCCATGGCAGCCCTCACGACACTTATGACCCACTTTTGTGTGGGTGAAGATAGCTGGTTGGCTCGTAGTACCAATACAGCAAGCAAACCTGGCATATCATAAGCCACGGATAGCAATGGCAAACCACGACGCAACAAACACAAGCGTCGCAGATATGGTGAAAACGCCGAAAATACGGTTGTTAATGTCGGGTTCAGGGGCTCAAAGTCCGGTCAGCGGAAAGGGCCACCCAAAAATAAAAATACGGGTCCATCCAGTCTGGACCACATACTCGATCGCCCATGCCAAATTCATGGCACCCCAGAAATGCCAGCCACCCATACCAACAGAGAATGCTGGGTCTTCAAACAAGCCAGCAAGGCAGACGCCGAAGAAGAGGGGTCTCAAAGCGATGATAGCGACTAAGAGCCCAGATCACCGAACACAGGAGGGCAAAAGAAATTTTCCCCCATATTCCATAGTGATTATCAAGCACTGCTATGACGAACCGCGTTCGCTCGATTCAACGCGGTGCCACATTATGCCTATCGTAAGCTCAAGATGCCCGGTCCATGCGGCGTCATCACGGTTCATGGCAAGGCTGAACTTTCCTTCAGCACCAACAAATACACCACTGCCTTAGCAGCAGAAACAACGAGCAGCACCTTGCAGCCGAACCTTGAGTCGACACCCAGGCTCCCGGACACCGTCAAGGGGCTCCGAACTACTTCGCATAAGGATACCCCGGCTTGTCCAGAGCTCAACTAAACACTCCGACAAAGGCCATGACAGGCCGAACTCAGCGGTTCAACCGCCCTCCGGCACGTAAACATTTCTTATATTTCCTTCGCAGGTTCACCTTTGCACCGACCAGGATGGACTACACAGAGGCAGCTTGAACGTGTTAGGGAATCCTTAGACATTCCCCGCAAGTGACCGTCCGGCTATATTACGGATCCGCACTCAACCTCTCCCCCTTGGTCATAGCAGGTTCGGCTATCACAACCCCTTTTTATCACATTACTTGTACCCATATGCATAGATGTATTATTCAAATACAACATGTGGATTTATATGACGTTTACCTGTTGATTATTTCTTATCGAAACCATATTGTCAAGTGGCATCTATACACAGTGATATGCCTTAAATATGCCAGGGGCTTCGTTTTTCCCGTAACACGGCAATGGAAATCCGAATACCTTCATGGAAGTTCAGCACCCTGAACCTATAGCATTATATGCATCAACTCTGAATCATGTCTTGGGTCAATAGTTGGGTTTGCCTGGCTCCCATGTTTTGGTACCTTATGTTCTGCTATATCGGCTAAGGTAGCACTGGGAGAACTACTGCGATTGTGTCCCAGTTCTTTCGGATGAGCACCTCAGTAGAGAAAGCCGAAAACTGACTGTCATGATACGGCGAGAGCTAGTCAGCTGTTCGAGCGGTTACAAAATCTTTAAGGATTTCTCCCGCATAATGCCATAACCAATGAGCGTGCAATGGATCGGTTTTTTCTCCGATCAGGCGCTTATAGAGCCCCTAGTACGGTCTTCCGAACACAAGGGGTTGCGCTGACCATACTAAAGCTCCTATGGCTAAGTGAGAGTGATAAAACCTTTCCGATTGCCTGGTTCGTTGTGCTGAGCACCTCCTTCAAAGGACCCAAAACTGGGATAAAGAGTGCTCAGGTTTATCCCGAACACCCCCGTACTTTTTACGTGGGGGCAGAAGCCGACGACTGGCCAACTCTCAGGTCTAATATAAAACAGCCGCATAGGAGGGTAAACTTTTATATAACAGGCGACGATACGTCTCCAACGTATCTATAATTTTTGATTGTTCCATGCTATTATATTATGTGTTTTGGATGTTTATGGGCTTTATTATACACTTTTATATTAATTTTGGGACTAACCTATTGACCCAGAGCCTAGTGCCAGTTCCTGTTTTTCCCTTGTTTTAGTGTTTCACAGAAAAGGAAAATCAAACGGAGTCCAATTGACCTGAAACTTCAAGGAACTTATTTTTGGAAGGAAAGCAACACGGGAGACTTGGAGTCCACATAAGGGAAGCAACGAGGAAACCACAAGGCAGGGGGTGTGCCCACCCCCCTGGGCGCGCCCTCCACCCTCGTGGGCCCCTCGTGGCTCCCCTGACGTACCTCTTCCTCCTATATATACCCATATACCCTAAAAACATCCGGGAGCACAATAGATCGGGAGTTCCGCCGCCAGAAGCCTCCGTAGCCACCGAAAACCAATCTAGACCCGTTTCGGCACCCTGCCGGAGGGGGGAATCCCTCTCTGGTGGCCATCTTCATCATCTCGGTGCTCTCCATGACGAGGAGGGAGTAGTTCTCCCTCGGGGCTGAGGGTATGTACCAGTAGCTATGTGTTTGATCTCTCTCTCTCTCTCTTGTGTTCTTGAGGTGATACGATCTTGATGTATCGCGAGCTTTGCTATTATAGTTGGATCCTATGATGTTTTCTCCCCCCTCTACTCTCTTGTAATGGATTGAGTTTCCCCTTTGAAGTTATCTTACCGGATTGAGTCTTTAAAGATTCGAGAACACTTGATGTATGTCTTGTCGTGCGTATCTGTGGTGACAATGGGATACCACGTGATTCACTTGATGTATGTTTTGGTGATCAACTTGCGGGTTCCGCCCATGAACCTATGCATAGGGGTTGGCACACGTTTTCGTCGAGATTCTCCGGTAGGAACTTTGGGGCACTCTTTGATGTTCTATGTCTTGGTTTAATAGATGAATATAAGATTGTGTGGTGCATATTGTATAATCATACCCATGGATAATTGAGGTGACATTGGAGTATCTAGGTGACATTAGGGTTTTGGTTGATTTGTGTCTTAAGGTGTTATTCTAGTACGAACTCTAGGACTGTTTGTGACACTTATAGTGTTGGGGAAGGTAGCAGAATTTTAAAATTTTCTACGCATCACCAAGATCAATCTATGGAGTCATCTAGCAACGAGGGAGAGAGGAGTGCATCTACATACCATTGTAAATCACGAGCGGAAGCGTTCAAGAGAACGGGGATGATGGAGTCATACTCGCCGTGATCCAAATCACCGATGACCAAGTGCCGAACGGATGGCACCTCCGCGTTCAACACACGTACGGAGCGGATGACGTCTCCTCCTTCTTGATCCAGCAAGGGGAAAGGAGAGGTTGATGAAGATCCAACAGCACGACGGCGTGGTGGTGGATGCAGCAGTGATCGCAGCAGGGCTTCGCCGAGCTTCTGCGAGAGGGAGAGGTGTAGCAGGGGAGAGGGAGGCGCCAAGGCTTGAGGTGCGGCTGCCCTCCCTTCCCCCTCCTTTATATAGGCCCCCTGGGGGGGCGGCCCTGGAGATGGGATCTCCCAAGGGGGCGGCGGCCAAGGGGGTGGAGTGCCCCCCAAGGCAAGTGGAGGCGCCCCCACCCTAGGGTTTCCAACCCTAGGCGCAGGGGGGCCCAAGGGGGGGGGCGCACTAGCCCACTATGGGCTGGTTCCCCTCCCCACTTTAGCCCATGGGGCCCTCCGGGATGGGTGGCCCCACCCGGTGGACCCCCGGGACCCATCCGGTGGTCCCGGTACAATACCGGTGACCCCGAATCTTTCCCGATGGCCGAAACTACACTTTCTATATATAATTCTTCACCTCCGAACCATTCCTGAACTCCTCGTGACGTCCAGGATCTCATCCGGGACTCCAAACAACTTTCAGATTACTGCATACTAATATCTCTACAACCCTAGCGTCACCGAACCTTAAGTGTGTAGACCCTACGGGTTCGGGAGACAAGCAGACATGACCGAGACGATTCTCCGGTCAATAACCAACAGCGGGATCTGGATACCCATGTTGGCTCCCACATGCTCCTCGATGATCTCATCGGATGAACCACGATGTCGAGGACTTAATCAATCCGTATACAATTCCCTTTGTCAATCGGTACGTTACTTGCCCGAGACTCGATCGTTGGCATCCCAATACCTTGTTCAGTCTCGTTACCGGCAATTCACTTTACTCGTACCATAATGCATGATCCGTGATCAACCACTTGATCACATTGAGCTCATTATGATGATGCATTACTGAGTGGGCCCAGAGATACCTCTCCGTCATACGGAGTGACAAATCCCAGTCTCGATTCGTGCCAACCCAACAGACACTTTTGGAGACACCTGTAATGTACCTTTATAGTCACCCAGTTATGTTGTGACGTTTGGCACACCCAAGGCACTCCTACGGTATCCGGGAGTTGCACAATCTCATGGTCTAAGGAAATGATATTTGACATTCAGAAAAGCTACAGCAAATGAACTACACGATCTTTGTGCTATGCTTAGGTTTGGGTCTTGTCCATCACATCATTATCCTAATGATGTGATCCCGTTATCAATGACATCCCCATGTCCATATCCAGGAAACCATGACTATCTGTTGATCAATGAGCTAGTCAACTAGAGGCTTACTAGGGACACATTGTGGTCTATGTATTCACACATGTATTACGATTTCCGGATAATACAATTATAGCATGAATAATAGACAATTATCATGAACAAGGAAATATAATAATCATTTTATTATTGCCTCTAGGGCATATTTCCAACAGTCTCCCACTTGCACTAGAGTCAATCATCTAGTTACATTGTGATGAATCGAACACCCATGGAATTCTGGTGTTGATCATGTTTTGCTCTAGGGAGAGGTTTAGTCAACGGATCTGCTATATTCAGGTCTGTATGTACTTTACAAATCTCTATGTCTCCATTTTGAACACTTTCACGAATGGAGTTGAAGCGACGCTTGATATGCCTGGTCTTCTTGTGAAACCTGGGCTCCTTGGCAAGGGCAATAGCTCCAGTGTTGTCACAGAAGAGAGTCATCGGGCCCGACGCATTGGGTATGACTCCTAGGTCGGTAATGAACTCCTTCACCCAGACTGCTTCATGTGCTGCCTCCGAGGCTGCCATGTACTCCGCTTCACATGTAGATCCCGCCACAGCGCTTTGCTTGCAACTGCACCAGCTTACTGCCCCACCATTCAAAATATACACGTATCCGGTTTGTGACTTAGAGTCATCCAGATCTGTGTCGAAGCTAGCATCGACGTAACCCTTTACGACGAGCTCTTCGTCACCTCCATAAACGAGAAACATTTCCTTGGTCCTTTTCAGGTACTTTAGGATATTCTTGTCCGCTGTCCATTGTTCCATGCCAGGATTACTTTGGTACCTTCCTACCAAACTCACGGCAAGGTTCAAATCAGATCTGGTACACAGCATAGCATACATGATAGACCCTATGGCCGAGGCATAGGGGATGACACTCATCTTTTCTCTATCTTCTGTCGTGGTCGGGCATTGAGCCAAGCTCAATCTCGTACCTTGCAATATAGGCAACAACCCCTTCTTTGACTGATCCATTTTGAACTTCTTCAATATCTTGTCAAGGTACGTACTCTGTGAAAGACCAATGAGGCGTCTCGATCTATCTCTATAGATCTTGATGCCTAATATATAAGCAGCTTCTCCAAGGTCCTTCATTGAAAAACACTTGTTCAAGTAGGCCTTTATGCTTTCCAAGAATTCTATATCATTTCCCATCAACAGTATGTCATACACATACAATATGAGAAATGCTACAGAGCTCCCACTCACTTTCTTGTAAATGCAGGCTTCTCCATAAGTCTGCATAAACTCAAATGCTTTGATCATCTCATCAAAGCGAATGTTCCAACTCCGAGATGCTTGCACCAGCCCATAAATCGAGCGTTGGAGCTTGCACACCTTGTCAGCATTCTTAGGATCGACAAAACCTTCCGGCTGCATCATATACAATTCTTCCTTAAGAAAACCATTAAGGAATGTCGTTTTGACGTCCATTTGCCATATTTCATAATCATAGAATGCGGCAATTGCTAACATGATTCGGACGGACTTCAGCTTCGCTACAGGTGAGAAAGTCTCATCGTAGTCAACCCCTTGAACTTGTCGATAACCCTTAGCGACAAGCCGAGCTTTATAGATGGTCACATTACCATCCGCGTCTGTCTTCTTCTTAAAGATCCATTTATTTTCTATGGCTCGCCGATCATCGGGCAAGTCAGTCAAAGTCCATACTTCGCTTTCATACACGGATCCTATCTTGGATTTCATGGCTTCCAGCCATTTGTCGGAATCCAGGCCCGCCATCACTTCTTCATAGTTCGAAGGTTCATCGTTGTCTAACAACATGATTTCCAAGACAGGGTTGCCGTACCACTCTGGTGCGGAACGTGTCCTTGTGGACCTACGAAGGTCAGTAGCAACTTGATCTAAAGTTTCATGATCATCATCATTAACTTCCTCTCTAGTCGGTGCAGGCACCTCAGGAACATTTTCTTGAGTTGCGCCACTTTCCGGTTCAAGAGGTAATACTTCATCAAGTTCTACTTTCCTCCCACTTACTTCTTTCGAGAGAAACTCTTTCTCTATGTGTTTGATCTCTCTCTCTCTCTCGTGTTCTTGAGTTGATACGATCTTGATGTATCGCGAGCTTTGCTATTATAGTTGGATCCTATGATGTTTTCTCCCCCCTCTACTCTCTTGTAAAGGATTGAGTTTCCCCTTTGAAGTTATCTTAGCGGATTGAGTCTTTAAAGATTTGAGAACACTTGATGTATGTCTTGCCGTGCGTATCTGTGGTGACAATGGGATACCACGTGATTCACTTGATGTATGTTTTGGTGATCAACTTGCGGGTTCTGCCCATGAACCTATGCATAGGGGTTGGCACACGTTTTCGTCGTGATTCTCCGGTAGGAACTTTGGGGCACTCTTTGAGGTTATATGTGTTGGTTGAATAGATGAATCTAAGATTGTGTGATGCATGTCGTATAATCATACCCACGTATACTTGAGGTGACATTGGAGTATCTAGGTGACATTAGGGTTTTGGTTGATTTGTGTCTTAAGGTGTTATTCTAGTACGAACTCTAGGGCTGTTTTTGACACTTATAGGAATAGCCCAACGGATTGATTGGAAAGGATAACTTTGAGGTGGTTTCATACCCTACCATAATCTCTTTGTTTGCTCTTCGCTATTAGTGACTTTGGAGTGACTCTTTGTTGCATGTTGAGGGATAGTTATGTGATCCAATTATGTTATTATTGTTGAGAGGACTTGCACTAGTGAAAGTATGAACCCTAGGCCTTGTTTCCTAGCATTGCAATACCGTTTACACTCACTTTTATCATTAGTTACCTTGCTGTTTTTATATTTTCAGATTACACAAACTATTATCTACTATCCATATACCACTTGTATCACCATCTCTTCGCCGAACTAGTGCACCTATACAATTTACCATTGTATTGGGTGTGTTGGGGACACAAGAGACTCTTTGTTATTTGGTTGCAGGGTTGCTTGAGAGAGACCATCTTCATCCTACGCCTCCTACGGATTGATAAACCTTAGGTCATCCACTTGAGGGAAATTTGCTACTGTCCTACAAACCTCTACACTTGGAGGCCCAACAACGTCTACAAGAAGAAGGTTGTGTAGTAGACATCAGGCGACAAATAAACGACCTTGTTCAAACATTACAAAGGACAACATGATTGGCATTCATGGAAATATAATGTCCTTGGTGCATAGCTCCGCTGCAAGGTAGGATCCTTTCAGGACACTCTCATAATATAATTCGGGCTTGCGGTGCTCCTTCCCCTCCGGCGGTCCTCCGGTCATCAACTTTGGCATTCATCTTCCCCCAGTGCACCTTTGCGCGGGCGAAGGCCATTCGTGCTCCTTCTATACAGACCGACCGCTTGATGACGTCAAGTCGAGGGCAAGCGCTTACAAGCCGCCTCACAAGCCCGAAGTAGCTGCTTGGGATCGGCTCGGCAGGCCATAGCCGGATAATCATATCCTTCATGGTTAGTTCCGTCGCTTTATGCAGTCCGATCAGCTGTTTCAGTTGATCGGCAAAAGGCACCGGATAATTCGGCGCCAAATACTGCGACCAGAAGAGCTTATCTACGGTGTTCCTTTCTTCGGCTCGGTAGAATTGGGCGGTGATACGTCTCCATCGTATCTATAATTTTTGATTCTTCCATGCCAATATTATTCAACTTTCATATACTTTTGGCAACTTTTTATACTATTTTTGGGACTAACATATTGATCTAGTGCCCAGTACCAGTTCCTGTTTGTTGCATGTTTTTTTTTTCGCAGAATATCCATATCAAACGGAGTCCAAACGGAATAAAAACTGACGGAGATTTTTTTGGAATATATATGATTTTTGGGAAGAAGAATCCATGCGAGACGATGCTTGAGGGGCCCACGAGGTAGGGGGTGCGCCCTGGGGAGGCAGGCGCGCCCCTGACCCTCGTGGCCACCCCGTAAGGCGGTTGATGCCCTTCTTTCGCCACAAGAAAGCTAATTTCCGGATAGAGATCGTGTCAAAATTTCAGCCCAATCGGAGTTACGGATCTCCGGGAATATAAGAAACGGTGAAAGGGAAGAATCTGAGAACGCAGAAACAGAGAGATACAGAGAGACAGATCCAATCTCAGAGGGTCTCTCGCCCCTCCCATGCCATGGAGGACAAGGACCAGAGGGGAAACCCTTCTCCCATCTAGGGAGGAGGTCAAGGAAGAAGAGGAAGAAGGGGGCCCCTCTCCCCCTCTCCTCTGGTGGCGCCGGAACGCCGCCGTGTCCATCATCATCATCACCGCGATCTTCACCAACACCTCCGCCATCTTCACCAACATCTCCATCACCTTCCACCCTCTATCTACAGCGGTCCACTCTCCCACAACCCGCTGTACCCTCTACTTGAACATGGTGCTTTATGCTTCATATTATTATCCAATGATGTGTTGCCATCCTATGATGTCTGAGTAGATTTTCGTTGTCCTATCGGTGGTTGATGAATTGCTATGATTGATTTAATTTGCTTGTGGTTATGTTGCTGTCTTTTGGTGCCCATCATATGATTGCGTGCATGGATCACACCCTAGGGTTAGTTGTATGTTGATAGGACTATGTATTGGAGGGCAAGAGTGACAGAAGCTTCAACCTAGCATAGAAATTGATGCATACGGGATTGAAGGGGGACCAATATATCTTAATGCTATGGTTGGGTTTTTACCTTAATGAAAGTTAGTAGTTGTGGATGCTTGCTAATAGTTCCAATCATAAGTGCATAGAATTCCAAGTCAGGGATGACATGCTAGCAGTGGCCTCTCCCACATAATACTTGCTATCGGTCTAGTAAAGTAGTCAATTGCTTAGGGGCAATTTCGCAACTCCTACCACCACTTTTCCACACTCGCTATATTTACTTTATTGTTTCTTTATCTAAACAGCCCCTACTCTTTATTTATGTAGTCTTTATTATCTTGCAAATCTATCCAACAACACCTACAAAGTACTTCTAGTTTCATACTTGTTCTAGGTAAAGCGAATGTCAAGCGTGCGTAGAG
This sequence comes from Triticum dicoccoides, assembly GCF_002162155.2. Classification (NCBI taxonomy): domain Eukaryota; kingdom Viridiplantae; phylum Streptophyta; class Magnoliopsida; order Poales; family Poaceae; genus Triticum; species Triticum dicoccoides. Next base: position 579,661,838 of record NC_041382.1, on the reverse strand, counting down.
TTGTATCGGTGGTCGATAGAACTTGAGGGAATATTTGTTATACCTTTAGCTCCTCGTTGGGTTCGACACTCTTACTTATCAAAAACTGTTGCGATCCCCGATACTTGTGGGTTATCAAGACCTTTTTCTGGCGCCGTTGCCGGGGAGCAATAGCATGGGGTGAATATTCTCGTGTGTGCTTGTTTGCTTTATCTCTAAGTAATTTTTATTTGATGTTCTTAGTTGTTTTCTACCTTTAGTTATGGGTAGGAAACGCAAAATACCAAAAAAATAGTTGTACCTACTGAACAAATGATTGAAGAACCACTCAAAATCTATCACACTGCTGAAGCTTTTTACTTGGATCATCTTCGATCCCTTTGTGCTCGTGCCGAAACCCCAACTAGCTTAGTTGAGGGCAAATCTTTAGATGAGCATGCTTGTTATGTGCGACACCGTATATCTAAAAAAGGGAAACTATTATGGAGTCAAATTCAACGTTTGCAATGTTATGCTTGGAATTTATGTGAATTATATGATTTTACTTGTTGTTCTGAAAACCCTAAGAAACACCTTCCCTACCAATGTGAGTTTAGTGATAATGGAATCGTATCTTCGTATGCTAAGGGTGTTTACAATTACTATGATGTTCAACAAATTGAAGAATTTGTTGCTTTTAAGGGTGCTTTTGAAATTGCTTCTTTGATTGAAAAGTATGATGCTACTCTTCACAAATTTGAATTTTTTCCATACTTGAATATTGTTATGAGAATTATGCTTCTAATGCCTATGTTAAACTATATATTGAGGAATACTCCGCTGTCCAAAAAGAGACTAATATTTTGCAGGAGTCTATGGAAGAAGAAATTGATGAAACTGTGAGCTCATTGGATGAAAAAGATGAGGAGGAGAGCGAAGAACAAAAGGAGGAAGAGCGGATTAGCTACCCGCGCCCACCTTCTAATGAGAGTAACTCTTCAACTCATACATCGTTTAAATTCTCTTCGTGCTTATCGAAGGATGATTGCTATGATGACTGTTATGATCCCTTTGATTCTCTTGAAATATCCCTTTTTGATGATGCTTGCTATGCTTGTGGCCAAGATGCCAATATGAATGATTCTTATGGAGATGAACTTGCTATAGTTCCTTATGTTAAACATGAAATTATTGCTATTGCACCCACACATGATAGTCCTATTATCTTTTTGAATTCTCCCGACTACACTATATCGGAGAAGTTTGCCCTTATTAAGGATTATATTGATGGGTTGCCTTTTACCGCTGCACATGATGATTTTAATGAATATAACATGCATGTGCTTGATGCTCCTACTTGCAATTATTATGAGAGAGGAACTATATCTCCACCTCTCTATGCTTCCCACATGATAAAATTGCAAGAAACTGTTTATACTATGCATTGGCCTTTACTAGGTGTGCATGAATTGTTCTTTTATGACATGCCGATGCATAGGAAGAGAGTTAGACTTTGTTATTGCTTGATATATGTTGCTTTGTGCTCACTACTAAATTACAAATCATTGTTAATTAAAATTGCCTTTGATATACCTTGGGATCCGGTGGATTCACTACTTGAGCACTATATGCCTAGCTTAATGGCTTTAAAGAAAGCGCTGCCAGGGAGACAACTCAGAAGTTTTAGAGAGTCATTTATTTCTGTTGAGTGCTTTCATACACTACTAGGGAAAAGCCTGTACACAGAATTTTACCAGTAGCGCTGTATAAAATCAAGCGCTGCTGCTACTTAGTAGCAGCGCGCGCAAATAAACCGCGCTACTGCTATGACTTTAGCAGTAGCGCGTACTAGCGAAAAGCGTTGCTGCTACATTTGAACTTGGTGCACATGGCTAGCCCAACCTAGCAGTAGCGCTTATAATGGCCGAGCGCTACTGCTAATCTCCTTAGCTGCAGCGCGCTTACGTGTAAAGCGCTACTGCTAAGGGAAATAAAATAAAGTGAAAAACAAGTAGAGAAGTAAATGAAAATGAAAGAAATAGAAAAAGGAGAAAGGGAAAAATAAAATATAAAAAAAATAAAAGAAAAAAGGGAAAAAAGGAGAAAGGAATAGCAGTAGCGGGTTTCAGTAAACGCGCTATAGCTAACTTAGCTATAGCACGTTTCTGGAAACGCGCTACCGTTACGTTTCACTTAAACAGCGGTTTCCCCCCACCCCGCCCCCCGGCCACCAATTCTTCCCCAAATCGTCCCTCGCCCTCGCCGCCGTCTCCTCACCGCCGCCGCCCGAGGCCGCCCTCAGCCTCACCGCCGCCGCACGAGGCCGCCCTCAGCCTCACAGTGTTGGGGAACGTTGTAGAAAACAAAAAAATTTCCTACGTTTTCACCAAGATCCATCTATGAGTTCATCTAGCAACGAGTGATCGGATGCATCTACATACCTTTGTAGATCGCGAGCGGAAGCGTTCAAAGAACGGGGATGAGGGAGTCGTACTCGTCGTGATCCAAATCACCGGAGATCCTAGCGCCGAACGGACGGCACCTCCGTTTTCAACACACGTACGGTCAGCGTGACGTCTCCTCCTTCTTGAACCAGCAAGGGGGAAGGAGAGGTTGATGAAGATCCAACAGCACGACGGCGTGGTGGTGGATGCATCAGTCACCGCAGCAGGGCTTCGCCATTCTTCTGCGAGAGGGAGAGGTGTAGCAGGGGAGAGGGAGGCGCCAAGACTTCAGGGTGCGGCTGCCCTCCCTCCCCCCCTTTATATAGGCCCCCTAGGGGTGCGCCGGCCCTAGGAGATGGGATCTCCTAGGGAGGGCGGCGGCCAAGGGGTGGAGTGCCCCCCAAGGCAAGTGGAGGCGCCCCCTCCCCTAGGGTTCCCAACCCTAAGCGCATGGGAGGGCCAAGGGGGGGCGCACCAGCCCACTATGGGCTGGTTCCCTCCCCACTTCAGCCCATGGGGCACTCCGGGATGGGTGGCCCCACCCGGTGGACCCCCGGGAACCTTCCGGTGGTCCCGGTATAATACCATTGACCCCCGAAACTCTCCCGATGGCCGAAACTGCACTTCCTATATACAATTCTTCACCTCCGGACCATTCCGGAACTCCTCGTGACGTCAAGGATCTCATACGGGACTCCGAACAACTTTCGGGTTACTGCATACTCATATCTCTACAACCCTAGCGTCACCGAACCTTAAGTGTGTAGACCCTACGGGTTCGGGAGACATGTAGACATGACCGAGACGGCTCTCCGGTCAATAACCAATAGCGGGATCTAGATACCCATGTTGGCTCCCACATGCTCCTTGATGATCTCATCGGATGAACCATGATGTCGAGGATTCAAGCAACCCTGTATACAATTCCCTTTGTCAATCGGTATGTTACTTGCCCGAGATTCGATCGTCGATATCCCAATACCTCGTTCAGTCTCATTACCGGCAAGTCACTTTACTCGTACCGTAATGCATGATCCCGTGACCAGACACTTGGTCACTTTGAGCTCATTATGATGATGCATTACCGAGTGGGCCCAGAGATACCTCTCCGTCATACGGAGTGACAAATCCCAGTCTTGATCCGGGTCAACCCAACAGATACTTTCGGAGATACCCGTAGTATACCTTTTATAGTCACCCAGTTACATTGTGACGTTTGGTACACCCAAAGCACTCCTACGGTATCCGGGAGTTGCACAATCTCATGGTCTAAGGAAAAGATACTTGACATTGGAAAAACTCTAGCAAACGAACTATACGATCTTGTGCTATGTTTAGGATTGGGTCTTGTCCATCACATCATTCTCCTAATGATGTGATCCCGTTATTAATGACATCCAATGTCCATAGTCAGGAAACCATGACCATCTGTTGATCAACGAGCTAGTCAACTAGAGGCTTACTAGGGACATGTTTGGTGTCTATGTATTCACACATGTATTACGATTTCCAGATAACACAATTATAGCATGAATAAAAGACAATTATCATGAACAAGGAAATATAATAATAATCCTTTTATTATTGCCTCTAGGTCATATTTCCAACAGTCTCCCACTTGCACTAGAGTCAATAATCTAGTTACATTGTGATGAATCGAACACCCATGGAATTCTGGTGTTGATCATGTTTTGCTCTAGGGAGAGGTTTAGTCAACGGATCTGCTACATTCAGGTCCGTATGTACTTTACAAATATCTATGTCTCCATCTTGAACATTTGCACGAATGGAGTTGAAGCGACGCTTGATGTGCCTGGTCTTCTTGTGAAACCTGGGCTCCTTGGCAAGTGCAATAGCTCCGGTGTTGTCACAGAAGAGTTTGATCGGCCCCGACGCATTGGGTATGACTCCTAGGTCGGTGATGAACTCCTTCACCCAAATTGCTTCAGGCGTTGCCTCCGAGGCTGCCATGTACTCCGCTTCACATGTAGATCCCGCCACGACGCTCTGCTTGCAACTGCACCAGCTTACTGCCCCACCATTCAAAATATACACGTATCCGGTTTGTGACTTAGAGTCATCCAGATCTGTGTCGAAGCTAGCGTCGACGTAACCCTTTACGATGAGCTCTTCGTCACCTCCATAAATGAGAAACATTTCCTTAGTCTTTTTCAGGTACTTCAGGATATTCTTGACCGTTGTCCAGTGTTCCTTGCCGGGATTACTTTGGTACCTGCCTACCAAACTTATGGCAAGGTTTACATCAGGTCTGGTACACAGCATGGCATACATAATAGACCCTATGGCTGAGGCATAGGGGATGACACTCATCTCTTCTGTATCTTCTGTCGTGGTCGGACATTGAGCTGAGCTCAATTTCACACCTTGCAACACAAGCAAGAACCCCTTCTTAGACTGATCCATATTGAACTTCTTCAATATCTTATCAAGGTATGTGCTTTGTGAAAGACCTATGAGGCGTCTTGATCTATCTCTATAGATCTTGATGCCTAATATATAAGCAGCTTCTCCAAGGTCCTTCATTGAAAAACTCTTATTCAAGTAGGCCTTAATGCTGTACAAAAGCTCTATATCATTTCCCATCAAAAGTATGTCATCTACATATAATATGAGAAATGCTACAGAGCTCCCACTCACTTTCTTGTAAACGCAGGCTTCTTCATAAGTCTTCATAAACCCAAACGCTTTGATCATCTCATCAAAGCGAATGTTCCAACTCCGAGATGCTTGCACCAGCCCATAAATCGAGCGTTGGAGCTTGCACACCTTGTCAGCATTCTTAGGATCGACAAAACCTTCCGGCTGCATCATATACAATTCTTCCTTAAGGAAACCATTAAGGAATGCCGTTTTGACGTCCATTTGCCATATCTCATAATCATAGAATGCGGCAATTGCTAACATGATTCGGACAGACTTCAGCTTCGCTACAGGTGAGAAAGTCTCATTGTAGTCAACCCCTTGAACTTGTCGATAACCCTTAGCGACAAGCCGAGCTTTATAGATGGTCACATTACCATCCGCGTCTGTCTTCTTCTTAAAGATCCATTTATTTTCTATGGCTCACCATCATCAGGCAAGTCAGTCAAAGTCCATACTTCGCTTTCATACATGGATCCTATCTTGGATTTCATGGCTTCCAGCCATTTGTCGGAATCCGGGCCCGCCATCGCTTCTTCATAGTTCGAAGGTTCACCGTTGTCTAACAACATGATTTCCAAGACAGGGTTGCCGTACCACTCTCGTGCGGAATGTGTCCTTGTGGACCTACGAAGTTCAGTAGCAACTTGATCTAAAGTTTCATGATCATCATCATTAACTTCCTCTCTAGTCGGTGCAGGCACCTCACGAACATTTTCTTGAGTTGCGCCACTTTCCGGTTCAAGAGGTAATACTTCATCAAGTTCTACTTTCCTCCCACTTACTTCTTTTCAAGAGAAACTCTTTCTCTAGAAAGGATCCATTCTTGGCAACAAAGATCTTGCCTTCGGATCTGAGGTAGAAGGTATACCCAATAGTTTCTTTAGGGTATCCTATGAAGACGCATTTTCCCGACTTGGGTTCGAGCTTTTCAGGTTGAAGTTTCTTGACATAAGCATCGCATCCCCAAACTTTTAGAAACGACAGCTTAGGTTTCTTCCCAAACCATAATTCATACGGTGTCGTCTCAACAGATTTCGACGGAGCCCTATTTAAAGTGAATGCGGCAGTCTCTAAAGCATAGCCCCAAAATGATAGCGGTAAATCGGTAAGAGACATCATAGATCACACCATATCTGATAGAGTGCGATTACGACGTTCGGACACACCATTACGCTGAGGTGTTCCAGGCGGCGTGAGTTGTGAAACTATTCCACATTTTCTTAAGTGTGTGCCAAATTCGTGACTCAAGTATTCTCCCCCACGATCTGATCGCAAGAACTTGATTTTCCTGTCACATTGATTCTCAACCTCACTCTGAAATTCCTTGAACTTTTCAAAGGTTTCAGACTTGTGTTTCATTAAATAGACATACCCATATCTACTCAAGTCATCAGTGAGGGTGAGAACATAATGATAGCCACCGCGAGCCTCAACACTCATTGGACCGCACACATCAGTATGTATGATTTCCAATAAGTTGGTTGCTCGCTCCATTGTTCCTGAGAACGGAGTCTTGGTCATTTTACCCATGAGGCATGGTTCGCACGTGTCAAATGATTCGTAATCAAGAGACTCTAAAAGTCCATCTGCATGGAGCTTCTTCATGCGTTTGACACCTATGTGACCAAGGCGGCAGTGCCACAAGTATGTGGGACTATCATTATCAACCTTACATCTTTTGGTATTCACACTATGAATATGTGTAGCATTACGCTCGAGATTCATTAAGAATAAACCATTCACCATCGGAGCATGACCATAAAACATATCTCTCATATAAATAGAACAACCATTATTCTCGGATTTAAATGAGTAGCCATCTCAAATTAAACGAGATCCTGATACAATGTTCATGCTCAAAGCTGGCACTAAATAACAATTATTGAGGATTAAAACTAATCCCGTAGGTAAATGTAGAGATAGCGTGCCGATGGCGATCACATCGACCTTGGAACCATTCCCGACGCGCATCGTCACCTCGTCCTTCGCCAGTCTCCGCTTATTCCACAGCTCCTGATTTGAGTTACAAATGTGAGCAACTGCACCGGTATCAAATACCCAGGAGCTACTACGAGTACTGGTAAGGTACACATCAATTACATGTATATCACATATACCTTTCGTGATGCCGGCCTTCTTGTCCGCTAAGTATTTGGGGCAGTTCCGCTTCCAGTGACCACTTCCCTTGCAATAAAAGCACTCAGTCTCGGGCTTGGGTCCATTCTTTGGCTTCTTCCCTGCAGCTTGCTTAATGGGCGCGGCAACTCCCTTGCCGTCCTTCTTGAAGTTCTTCTTACCCTTGCCTTTCTTGAACTTAGTGGTTTTATTCACCATCAACACTTGATGTTCCTTTTTGACTTCTACCTCTGCTGATTTCAGCATTGCAAATACTTCAGGAATGGTCTTTTCCATCCCCTGCATATTGAAGTTCATCAAAAAGCTCTTGTAGCTCGGTGGAAGCGACTGAAGGATTCTGTCAATGACCGCGTCATCCGGGAGATTAACTCCAAGCTGAGTCAAGCGGTTATGTAACCCAGACATTGTGAGTATGTGCTCACTGACAGAACTATTTTCCTCCATCTTACAGCTGAAGAACTTGTCGGAGACTTCATATCTCTCGACTCGGGCATGAGCTTGAAAAACCATTTTCAGCTCTTCGAACATCTTATATGCTCCGTGTCTCTCAAAACGCTTTTGGAGCCCCGGCTCTAAGCTGTAAAGCATGCCGCACTGAATGAGGGAGTAATCATCGGTACGTGTCTGCCAAGCGTTCATAACGTCTTGTTCTGCAGGGAGAGCAGGTGCTTCACCTAGCGGTGCTTGTAGGACATAATCTTTCTTGGCAGCTATGAGGATGATCATCAGGTTCTGGACCCAGTCCGTATAGTTGCTGCCATCGTCTTTCAGCTTGGTTTTCTCTAGGAACGCGTTGAAGTTGAGGACAACGTTGGCCATTTGATCTACAATACATGTTGTAAAGATTTTAGACTAAGTTCATGATAATTAAGTTCATCTAATCAAATTATTCAATGAACTCCCACTCAGATAGACATCCCTCCAGTCATCTAAGCATAACATGATCCGAGTTAACTAGGCCGTGTTCGATCATCACGTGAGACGGACTAGTCAACATCGGTGAACATCTTCATGTTGATCGTATCTTCTATACGACTCATGCTCGACCTTTCGGTCTTCTGTGTTCCGAGGCCATGTCTGTACATGCTAGGCTCGCCAAGTCAACCTAAGTGTTTGCATGTGTAAATCTGTTTTACACCCGTTGTATGTGAACGTTGGAATCTATCACACCCGATCATCACGTGGTGCTTCGAAACAACAAACTGTCGTAATGGTGCATATTTAGGGGGAACACTTTCTTGAAATTATTATGAGGGATCATCTTATTTACTACCGTCGTTCTAAGTAAACAAGATGCAAAAACATGATAAACAACACATGCAATCAAATAATAGTGACATGATATGGCCAGTATCATATAGCTTCCTTTGATCTCCATCTTGGGGATCCATGATCATCTTGTCACCGGCATGACACCATGATCTCCATCATCATGATCTCCATCATCGTGTCTCCATGAAGTTGCTCGCCAACTATTACTTCTACTACTATGGCTAACACGTTTAGCAATAAAGTAAAGTAATTTACATGGCGTTTCTCAATGACACGCGGGTCATACAAAAAATAAAGACAACTCCTATGGCTCCTGCCGGTTGTCATACTCATCGACATGCAAGTCATGATTCCTATTACAAGAACATTATCTCATACATCACATATATCATTCATCATTCATCACAACTTTGGCCATATCACATCACAAAACACTTGCTGCAAAAACAAGTTAGACGTCCTCTAATTGTTGTTGCAAGTTTTACGTGGCTGCAAGAGGGTTCTAGCAAGAACGTTTTCTTACCTACGCCAAAACCACAACGTGATTTGTCAACTTCTATTTACCCTTCATAAGGACCCTTTTCGTCGAATCCGCTTCAACTAAAGTGGGAGAGACAGACACCCGCCAGCCACCTTATGCAACTAGTGCATGTCAGTCGATGGAACCGGTCTCACGTAAGCGTACGTGTAAGGTTGGTCCGGGCCGCTTCATCCCACAATACCGCTGAAGCAAAATAAGACTAGTAGCAGCAAGAAAGTTGACAACATCTACGCCCACAACAAATTGTGTTCTACTCGTGCAAAGAGAACTACGCATAGACCTAGCTCATGATGCCACTGTTGGGGAACGTTGCAGAAAACAAAAAAAATTCCTATGTTTTCACCAAGATCCATCTATGAGTTCATCTAGCAACGAGTGATCGGATGCATCTACATACCTTTGTAGATCGCGAGCGGAAGCGTTCAAAGAACGGGGATGAGGGAGTCGTACTCGTCATGATCCAAATCACCGGAGATCCTAGCGCCGAACGGACGGCACCTCCGTGTTCAACACACATACGGTCAGCGTGACGTCTCCTCCTTCTTGATCCAGCAAGGGGGAAGGAGAGGTTGATGAAGATCCAGCAGCACGACGGTGTGGTGGTGGATGCAGCAGTCACCGCAGCAGGGCTTCGCCGTTCTTCTGCGAGAGGGAGAGGTGTAGCAGGGGAGAGGGAGGCACCAAGACTTCAGGGTGAGGCTGCCCTCCCTCCCCCCCTTTATATAGGCCCCCTAGGGGTGCGCCGGCCCTAGGAGATGGGATCTCCTAGGGGGGGCGGCGGCCAAGGGGTGGAGTGCCCCCCAAGGCAAGTGGAGGCGCCCCCTCCCCTAGGGTTCCCAACCCTAGGCGCATGGGGGGCCTAAGGGGGGGCGCAACAGCCCACTATGGGCTGGTTCCCTCCCCACTTTGGCCCATGGGGCCCTCCGGGATGGGTGGCCCCACCCGGTGGACCCCCGGGACCCTTCCGGTGGTCCCGGTACAATACCGTTGACCCCCGAAACTCTCCCGATGGCCGAAACTGCACTTCCTATATATAATTCTTCACCTCCGGACCATTCCGGAACTCCTCATGACGTCCGGGATCTCATCCGGGACTCCGAACAACTTTCGGGTTACTGCATACTCATATCTCTACAACCCTAGCGTCACCGAACCTTAAGTGTGTAGACCCTATGGGTTCGGGAGACATGTAGACATGACCGAGACGACTCTCCGGTCAATAACCAACAGCGGGATCTGGATACCCATGTTGGCTCCCACATGCTCCTCGATGATCTCATTGGATGAACCACGATGTCGAGGATTCAAGCAACCCCGTATACAATTCCCTTTGTCAATCGGTATGTTACTTGCCCGAGATTCGATCGTCGGTATCCCAATACCTTGTTCAGTCTCGTTACTGGCAAGTCACTTTACTCATACCGTAATGCATGATCCCGTGACCAGACACTTGGTCACTTTGAGCTCATTATGATGATGCATTACTGAGTGGGCCCAGAGATACCTCTCCATCATATGGAGTGACAAATCCCAGTCTTGATCCGGGTCAACCCAACAGATACTTTCGGAGATACCCATAGTATACCTTTTATAGTCACCCAGTTATGTTGTGACGTTTGGTACTGAAGGAAATATGCCCTAGAGGCAATAATAAAAGTTATTATTTATTTCCTTATATCATGATAAATGTTTATTATTCATGCTAGAATTGTATTAACCGGAAACATAGTACATGTGTGAATACATAGACAAACAGAAAGTCACTAGTATGCCTCTACTTGACTAGCTCATTAATCAAGGATGGTTAAGTTTCCTAACCATGAACAAAGAGTTGTTATTTGATTAACGAGGTCACATCATTAGTTGAATGATCTGATTGACATGACCCATTCCATTAGCTTAGCACCCGATCGTTTAGTATGTTGTTATTGCTTTCTTCATGACTTATACATGTTCCTAGAACTATGAGATTATGCAACTCCCGTTTACCGGAGGAACACTTTGGGTGCTACCAAACGTCACAACGTAACTGGGTAATTATAAAGGAGCATTACAGGTGTCTCCAAAGGTAGATGTTGGGTTGGCGTATTTCGAGATTAGGATTTGTCACTCCGATTGTCGGAGAGGTATCTCTAGGCCCTCTCGGTAATGCACATCACATAAGCCTTGCAAGCATTGCAACTAAGATATTAGTTGTGAGATGATGTATTACGGAACAAGTAAAGAGACTTGCCGGTAACGAGATTGAACTAGGTATTGGATACCGACGATCGAATCTCGGGCAAGTAACATACCGATGACAAAGGGAACAACATATGTTGTTATGCGGTCTGACCGATAAAGATCTTCGTAGAATATGTAGGAGCCAATATGGGCATCCAGGTCCCGCTATTGGTTATTGACCGGAGACGTGTCTCGGTCATGTCTACATTGTTCTCTAACCGTAGGGTCCGCACGCTTAACGTTACGATGACAGTTACTATTAGTTTATGCATTTTGATGTACCAAAGGTTGTTTGGAGTCCCGTATGTGATCACGGACATGACGAGGAGTCTCGAAATGGTCAAGACGTAAAGATTGATATATTGGAAGCCTATGTTTGGATATCGGAAGTGTTCCGGGTGAAATCGGGATTTTACCGGAGTACCGGGAGGTTACCGGAACCCCCTGGGAGCCATATGGGCCTTAGTGGGCTTTAGTGGAAAGGTGAAAGGGGCAGCCTAGGGTGGCCTGCGTGCCTCCCCCTCCCCTAGTCCTATTAGGACTAGGAGAGGTGGCCGGCCCCCCTCTCTCTCTTTCCCCCTCGGGGAATCCTATTCCAATTAGGATTGGGGGGGGGGAGTCCTACTCTCGGTAGGAGTAGGACTCCTCCTGCGCCTCCATAGGGCTGGCCGCACCCCTCCCCCTTGGCTCCTTTATATACGGAGGCAGGGGCACCTCTAGACACACAAGTTGATCATTGAGATCGTTCCTTAGCCGCGTGCGGTGCCCCCTTCCACCATATTCCACCTCGATCATATTGTAGCGGTGCTTAGGCGAAGCCCTGCGACGGTAGTACATCAAGATCATCACCATGCTGTCGTGCTGACGGAACTCTTCCCCGACGCTTTGCTGGATCGGAGCCCGGGGATCGTCATCGAGCTGTACGTGTGCTAAGAACTTGGAGGTGCCGGAGTAACGGTGCTTGGATCGGTCGGATCGGGAAGACGTACGACTACTTCCTCTACGTTGTGTGATCGCTTCCGCAGTCGGTCTGCATGGGTACGTAGACAACACTCTCCCCTCTCGTTGCTGTGCATCACCATGATCTTGCGTGTGCGTAGGAATTTTTTTGAAATTACTGCGTTCCACAACAGTGGCATCCGAGCCTAGGTTTTATGGTTTGATGTTATTTGCACGAGTAGAACACAAGTGAGTTGTGGGCGATACAAGTCATACTGCCTACCAGCATGTCATACTTTGGTTCAGCGGTATTGTTGGACGAGACGACCCGGACCAACATTACGCGTACGCTTACGCGAGACAGGTTCCCCCGACGTGCTTTGCACACAGGTGGCTTGCGGGCGACTGTGTCTCCAACTTTAGTTGAACCAAGTGTGGCTACGCCCGGTCCTTGCGAAGGTTAAAACGGAGTCTATTTGACAAACTATCGTTGTGGTTTTGATGCGTAGGTGAGATTGGTTCTTGCTTAAGCCCGTAGCAGCCACGTAAAACTTGCAACAACAAAGTAGAAGACGTCTAACTTGTTTTTGCAGGGCATGTTGTGATGTGATATGGTCAAGGCATGATGCTAAATTTTATTGTATGAGATGATCATGTTTTGTAACCGAGTTATCGGCAACTGGCAGGAGCCATATGGTTGTCGCTTTATTGTATGCAATGCAATCGCGATGTAATGCTTTACTTTATTACTAAGTGGTAGTGATAGTCGTGGAAGCATAAGATTGGTGAGACAACAACGATGCCACGATGAAGATCAAGGTGTCGCGCCGGTGACGATGGTGATCATGACGGTGCTTCGGAGATGGAGATCACAGGCACAAGATGATGATGGCCATATCATATCACTTATATTGATTGCATGTGATGTTTGTCTTTTTATGCATCTTATCTTGCTTTGATTGATGGTAGCATTATAAGATGATCTCTCACTAAATTATCAAGAAGTGTTCTCCCTGAGTATGCACCATTGCGAAAGTTCTTCGTGCCGAGACACCACGTGATGATCGGGTGTGATAGGCTCTACGTTCAAATACAACGGGTGCAAAACAGTTGCACACGCGGAATACTTAGGTTATACTTGACGAGCCAAGCATATACAGATATGGCCTCGGAACACGGAGACCGAAAGGTCGAGCGTGAATCATATAGTAGATATGATCAACATAATGATGTTCACCGATGAAACTACTCCATCTCACGTGATGATCGGACATGGTTTAGTTGATTTGGATCACGTAATCACTTAGAGGATTAGAGGGATGTCTATCTAAGTGGGAGTTCTTAAGTAATATGATTAATTGAACTTAAATTTATCATGAACTTAGTACCTGATAGTATCTTGCTTGTTTATGTTGATTGTAGATAGATGGCTCGTGCTGTTGTTCCGTTGAATTTTAATGCGTTCCTTGAGAAAGCAAAGTTGAAAGATGATGGTAGCAATTACACGAACTGGGTCTGTAACTTGAGGATTATCCTCATTACTGCTCAGAAGAATTACGTCCTGGAAGCACCGCTAGGTGCCAGGCCTGCTGCTGGAGCAACACCGGATGTTATGAACGTCTGGCAGAGCAAAGCTGATGACTACTCGATAGTTCAGTGTGCCATGCTTTACGGCTTAGAATCGGGACTTCAACGATGTTTTGAACGTCATGGAGCATATGAGATGTTTCAGGAGTTGAAGTTAATATTTCAAGCAAATGCCCGGATTGAGAGATATGAAGTCTCCAATAAGTTCTATAGCTGCAAGATGGAGGAGAACAGTTCTGTCAGTGAGCATATACTCAAAATGTCTGGGTATAATAATCACTTGATTCAATTGGGAGTTAATCTTCCAGATGATTGCGTCATTGACAGAATTCTCCAATCACTGCCACCAAGCTACAAGAGCTTCGTGATGAACTATAATATGCAAGGGATGAACAAGACTATTCCCGAGCTCTTCGCAATGCTGAAAGCTGCGGAGGTAGAAATCAAGAAGGAGCATCAAGTGTTGATGGTCAACAAGACCACTAGTTTCAAGAAAAAGGGCAAAGGGAAGAAGAAGGGGAACTTCAAGAAGAACGGCAAGCAAGTTGCTGCTCAAGAGAAGAAACCCAAGTCTGGACCTAAGCCTGAAACTGAGTGCTTCTACTGCAAGCAGACTGGTCACTGGAAGCGGAACTGCCCCAAGTATTTGGTGGATAAGAAGGATGGCAAGGTGAACAAAGGTATATGTGATATACATGTTATTGATGTGTACCTTACTAATGCTCGCAGTAGCACCTGGGTATTTGATACTAGTTCCGTTGCTAATATTTGCAACTCGAAACAGGGGCTACAGATTAAGCGAAGATTGGCTAAGGACGAGGTGACGATGCGCGTGGGAAACGGTTCCAAAGTCGATGTGATCGCGGTTGGCACGCTACCTCTACATCTACCTTCGGGATTAATATTAGACCTAAATAATTGTTATTTGGTGCCAGCGTTGAGCATGAACATTATATCTGGATCTTGTTTAATGCGAGACGGTTATTCATTTAAATCAGAGAATAATGGTTGTTCTATTTATATGAGTAATATCTTTTATGGTCACGCACCCTTGAAGAGTGGTCTATTCTTATTAAATCTCGAGAGTAGTGATACACATATTCATAATGTTGAAGCCAAAAGATGCAGAGTTGATAATGATGGTGCAACTTATTTGTGGCACTGCCGTTTAGGTCATATAAGTATAAAGCGCATGAAGAAACTCCATACTGATGGGCTTTTGGAACCACTTGATTATGAATCGCTTGGTACTTGCGAACCGTGCCTCATGGGCAAGATGATTAAAACACCGTTCTCTGATACTATGGAGAGAGCAACAGATTTGTTGTAAATCATACATACAGATGTATGTGGTCCGATGAATATTGAGGCTTGTGGCGGATATCGTTATTTTCTCACCTTCACAGATGATTTAAGCAGATATGGGTATATCTACTTAATGAAACATAAGTCTGAAACATTTGAAAAGTTCAAAGAATTTCAGAGTGAAGTGGAAAATCATCGTAACAAGAAAATAAAGTTTCTATGATCTGATCGTGGAGGAGAATATTTGAGTTACGAGTTTGGTGTGCATTTGAAAAATTGTGGAATAGTTTCGCAACTCACGCCACCCGGAACACCACAGCGTAATGGTGTGTCCGAACGTCGTAATCGTACTTTACTAGATATGGTGTGATCTATGATGTCTCTTACTGATTTACCGCTATCATTTTGGGGATACGCTCTAGAGACGGCCGCATTCACGTTAAATAGGGCACCATCAAAATCCATTGAGACGACGCCTTATGAACTGTGGTTTGGCAAGAAACCAAAGTTGTCGTTTCTAAAAGTTTGGGGTTGCGATGCTTATGTGAAAAATCTTCAACCTGATAAGCTCGAACCCAAATCGGAGAAATGTGTCTTCATAGGATATCCAAAGGAAACTATTGGATACACCTTCTATCACAGATCCGAAGGCAAGACTTTTGTTGCTAAATTCGGAAACTTTCTAGAGAAGGAGTTTCTCTCGAAAGAAGTGAGTGGGAGGAAAGTAGAACTTGACGAGGTAACTGTACCTACTCCCTTATTGGAAAGTAGTACATCACAGAAAACTGTTTCTGCAACACCTACACCAATAAGTGAGGAAGCTAATGATGATGATCATGAAACTTTAGATCAAGATACTACTGAACCTCGTAGATCAACGAGAGTGAGATCCGCACCAGAGTGGTACGGTAATCCTGTTCTGGAAGTCATGCTACTAGATCATGATGAACCTACGAACTATGAAGAAGCGATGGTGAGCCCAGATTCCGCAAAATGGCTTGAAGCCATGAAATCTGAGATGGGATCCATGTATGAGAACAAAGTATGGACTTTGGTTGACTTGCCCGATGATCGGCAAGCAATTGAAAATAAATGGATCTTCAAGAAGAAGACTGACGTTGATGGTAATATTACTGTCTACAAAGCTCGACTTGTCGCAAAAGGTTTTCGACAACTTCAAGGGGTTGACTACGATGAGACCTTCTCACCCGTAGCGATGCTTAAGTCTGTCCGAATCATGTTAGCAATTACCGCATTTTATGATTATGAAATTTGGCAGATGGATGTCAAAACTGCATTCCTGAATGGATTTCTGGAAGAAGAGTTGTATATGATGCGACCGGAAGGTTTTGTCGATCCAAAGGGAGCTAACAAAGTGTGCAAGCTCCAGCGATCCATTTATGGACTGGTGCAAGCCTCTCGGAGTTGGAATAAACGCTTTGATAGTGTGATCAAAGCATTTGGTTTTATACAGACTTTTGGAGAAGCCTGTATTTACAAGAAATGAGTGGGAGCTCTGTAGCATTTCTGATATTATATGTGGATGACATATTACTGATTGGAAATGATATAGAATTTCTGGATAGCATAAAGGGATACTTGAATAAGAGTTTTTCTATGAAAGACCTCGGAGAAGCTTCTTACATATTAGGCATAAAGATCTATAGAGATAGGTCAAGACGCTTAATTGGACTTTCACAAAGCACATACCTTTACAAGATTTTGAAGAAGTTCAAAATGGATCAAGCAAAGAAAGGGTTCTTGCCTATGTTACAAGGTGTGAGATTGAGTAAGACTCAAAGCCCGACCACTGCAGAAGATAGAGAGATAATGAAAGATGTTCCCTATGCTTCAGCCATAGGCTCTATCATGTATGCAATGTTGTGTACCAGACCTGATGTGTGCCTTGCTATAAGTTTAGCAGGGAGGTACCAAAGTAATCCAGGAGTGGATCACTGGACAGCGGTCAAGAACATCCTGAAATACCTGAAAAGGACTAAGGATATGTTTCTCGTATATGGAGGTGACAAAGAGCTCACCGTAAAAGGTTACGTTGATGCAAGCTTTGACACTGATCCGGACGATTCTAAATCGCAAACCGGATACGTGTTTACATTAAACGGTGGAGCTGTCAGTTGGTGCAGTTCTAAACAAAGCGTCATAGCGGGATCTACATGTGAAGCGGAGTAAGCTGCTTCGGAAGCAGCGAACGAAGGAGTATGGATGAAGGAGTTCATATCCGATCTAGGTGTCATACCTAGTGCATCGGGTCCAATGAAAATCTTTTGTGACAATACTGGTGCAATTGCCTTGGCAAAGGAATCCAGATTTCACAAGAGGACCAAACACATCAAAAGACGCTTCAATTCCATCCGGGATCTAGTCCAGGTGGGAGACATAGAGATTTGCAAGATACATACGGATCTGAATGTTGCAGACCCGTTGACTAAGCCTCTTCCACGAGCAAAACATGATCAGCACTAAGACTCCATGGGTGTTAGGATCATTACAGTGTAATCTAGATTATTGACTCTAGTGCAAGTGGGAGACTGAAGGAAATATGCCTAGAGGCAATAATAAAAGTTATTATTTATTTCCTTATATCATGATAAATGTTTATTATTCATGCTAGAATTGTATTAACCGGAAACATAGTACATGTGTGAATACATAGACAAACAGAAAGTCACTAGTATGCCTCTACTTGACTAGCTCGTTAATCAAAGATGGTTAAGTTTCCTAACCATGAACAAAGAGTTGTTATTTGATTAACGAGGTCACATCATTAGTTGAATGATCTGATTGACATGACCCATTCCATTAGCTTAGCACCCGATCGTTTAGTATGTTGTTATTGCTTTCTTCATGACTTATACATGTTCCTATAACTATGAGATTATGCAACTCCCGTTTACCGGAGGAACACTTTGGGTGCTACCAAACGTCACAACATAACTGGGTGATTATAAAGGAGCATTACAGGTGTCTCCAAAGGTAGATGTTGGGTTGGCGTATTTCGAGATTAGGATTTGTCACTTCGATTGTCGGAGAGGTATCTCTGGGCCCTCTCGGTAATGCACATCACATAAGCCTTGCAAGCATTGCAACTAAGATATTAGTTGTGAGATGATGTATTATGGAACGAGTAAAGAGACTTGCGGGTAACGAGCTTGAACTAGGTATTGGATACCGACGATCGAATCTCGGGCAAGTAACATACCGATGACAAAGGGAACAACGTATGTTGTTATGCGGTCTGACCGATAAAGATCTTCGTAGAATATGTAGGAGCCAATATGGGCATCCAGGTCCCGCTATTGGTTATTGACCGGAGACGTGTCTCGGTCATGTCTACATTGTTCTCGAACCGTAGGGTCCGCACGCTTAACGTTACGATGACAGTTACTATGAGTTTATGCATTTTGATGTACCGAAGGTTGTTCAGAGTCTCGGATGTGATCACGGACATGACAAGGAGTCTCGAAATGGTCGAGACGTAAAGATTGATATATTGGAAGCCTATGTTTGGATATCGGAAGTGTTCCGGGTGAAATCGGGATTTTACCGGAGTACCGGGAGGTTACCGGAACCCCCCGGGAGCCATATGGGCCTTAGTGGGCTTTAGTGGAAAGGTGAAAGGGGCAGCCCAGGGTGGGCTGCGCGCCTCGCCCCTCCCCTAGTCCTATTAGGACTAGGAGAGGTGGCCGGCCCCCCTCTCTCTCTTTCCCCCTCGGGGAATCCTATTCCAATTAGGATTGGGGGGGGGGGGGAGTCCTACTCCCGGTAGGAGTAGGACTCCTGCGCCTCCATAGGGCTGGCCGCACCCCTCCCCCTTGGCTCCTTTATATACGGAGGCAGGGGGCACCTCTAGACACACAAGTTGATCATTGAGATCGTTCCTTAGCCGTCTGCGGTGCCCCCTTCCACCAAATTCCACCTCGATCATATTGTAGCGGTGCTTAGGCGAAGCCCTGCGACGGTAGTACATCAAGATCGTCACCACACCGTCGTGCTGACGGAACTCTTCCCCGACGCTTTGCTGGATTGGAGCCCGGGGATCGTCATCGAGCTGTACGTGTGCTAAGAACTTGGAGGTGCCGGAGTAACGGTGCTTGGATCGGTCGGATCAGGAAGACGTACGACTACTTCCTCTACGTTGTGTGATCGCTTCCGCAGTCGGTCTGCATGGGTACGTAGACAACACTCTCCCCTCTCGTTGCTGTGCATCACCATGATCTTGCGTGTGCGTAGGAAATTTTTTGAAATTACTGCGTTCCTCAACTGGTACACCCAAAGCACTCCTACGGTATCCGGGAGTTGCACGATCTCATGGTCTAAGGAAAAGATACTTGACATTGGAAAAACTCTAGCAAACGAACTATACGATCTTGTGCTATGTTTAGGATTGGGTCTTGTCCATCACATCATTCTCCTAATGATGTGATCCCGTTATCAATGACATCCAATGTCCATAGTCAGGAAACCATGACTATCTGTTGATCAACGAGCTAGTCAACTAGAGGCTTACTAGGGACATGTTTGGTGTCTACGTATTCACACATGTATTACGATTTCCAGATAACACAATTATAGCATGAATAAAAGACAATTATCATGAACAAGGAAATATAATAATAATCCTTTTATTATTGCCTCTAGGGCATATTTCCAACACACAGCCGCCGCCCAAGGCCGCCCTCCACGTCACCGTCGGCGCCCTCCACCTCACCGCCGCCCGAGCCCGCCCAGGACCGCCCTTGCCCGTGCCCGAGCTCGCCCTCTCCGCCCCTGCCTCCGTCACCGAGCACCTCCCCGCCACCATCTCTCCCCTCTCTGTAAGTCCCCCACCCCTCCCCCTCACTCATCTCTCTCTGTATTTTAGAGAAAAAATTAGATGTTGATTAGATGTTTTTCAGTTAGGGCACTAGAGTTTTGCTAGGTTAATTAGGTTAGTAGTGCTGCTAGTAGTATTGGTACAGTAGGTTAATTAGGTGATGTTAAATGAATAACCTAAATGAATGAAATTAGTAGTTAACTGATTTTTTTCTTTTCATCATTATAGAGCACTAAAGTTAACTGAATTTTGTTCTATTAGTAGTTAAATGAATTTTCTTCGACACTGTTTGCACATGTGGTTGCTCGTGTATATTTGGACACTGTTTGCAGGGAATGATGCTTAGTGGCCTATGTTTTGCCGGAATGTTGATTCATTTCTTTTCCGGCAAATTTCAGGTTCTCAATTTGTCCACTTTTTAGCAAAGCTCATGCCAAATTTTTTTCTGAATTTCGGCATGACTTGTGCTACAAACTAGGACATATCGAGTGCCCGTGATTTGCCGCACCAGGAAGGAGTCAACATTCCTGCAAAACAATAGGCCTTTTTAATGTCATTATTCATTTTAGCAAAGCTCAGCAAGGTATGAACATCAACACCCCACCTACCCAATTATCGTCGGGTGTCGGGTTGGGTGATAGCGGACGGGGTAAGGAGGAGGCTCCATTAGTCGCTGATGACGTCGCCATTGATGAGGATGAGGACGACGATGGCGCTGCTGAATAGTATGTCTATACTGGCGCCTCCTCAGGGTTTGAGCGTCATGAGTCGGTGCCTGAATTGCCGTCTCAACATATTATGGATGACCTTCCGGTAGTAAAGAAGTTTAGGAAGAGAGCGAGGAAAGGCAAAAAAGCTGTTTCTATGATCCAGCCGCCTCAGCAGCCTCGGCTTCAGGACCGTATAGATATCCCCGGTGCGGATAAATGGCATATCCTCGGTCAACCAATCCTACCTGCAACAACGCTACGGGCCAGATTCGGCGATCTAAAGAGACTTCATGACGATGTGCTGCGGGTAGAGAAAGACCTCACCGCCTCGAAAGATCCAGGATACCCACTCTACGTGGTTAACGTTCCGCGGCAAATGTCGTACGTCGACAGCTTCCCCGCGGATAAGTTCTTCCTCCGATTTGATTACATATTCGACATGTTTCACGTGAAGAAGCTGGATTTTACGTTTGTCCGCCTTTATGCCTTGCACATGAACTACATCATCGGGGTTGAGCAGATATCTCATATCTGTGTCGCTGACCCGTACTACATGCACGAGGGCTTCTTGGGAGTCTGCGCAAATCACCGTGAATACGCGAGGGATTACATCGTCAGTTTCATGCTCACCAATAAGGACAAGGGGGCGATTC
The DNA here is from genome assembly GCF_002162155.2 of Triticum dicoccoides. NCBI lineage: Eukaryota > Viridiplantae > Streptophyta > Magnoliopsida > Poales > Poaceae > Triticum > Triticum dicoccoides. Next base: position 579,640,572 of record NC_041382.1, on the reverse strand, counting down.
TCGTGCCTTATCATCCCGTGTAAGTCATCCGCGCTGCTATCCTTCCTTCGATTTCAATCATTCATTTGCACGGTGGAGGCTAATTAATTTGAGGACTTATTTTGCGCAGCGGAGGGCGCGCCGTCCTCATCATCCTCTACCCCCGATTCTCCCACGCTCTTTACTTGGACACGTCGAAGAACATTCACAAAAAGGATTACACCCACATCAAGGATGTTCTCGACAGTGCTATGTATCACTACCAATCACTGGGTGGAGAGGTCAGGGACAAGAAGATGAGGGGCAGCAGGGTCGCCTTCGGCCATAAGACCAACTTCTGCTGCATCCAGCAACCGGACGATTCTCTTAATGATGGATTCTATGTCCTACACCACATGCTGGAGTACAGACGGGATCACCAGAACCTTCGCATGGCACCTTCTTCCGGCGATGCCCATATTCTGCAATGGGCAAAGGACATAGGAGATATCAAGGATCATCGACTTCGAGCTGAGTTCTATAACATCCAGCGCGAACTTGCCCAAATCATCATGAAGGAGGTCGTCGGAAAAACAGGGATGTTCTACGGAGAAGGACAAATGTCGCGGGAAGACGTCCGAACATGGATAGCCTCTCAACGTCTCGACCTGAAGCCTTTCACTAGGCTCGGGGACTATCTCCCTGACTTGGATGGATGGAACGACATGTTGGAGTGATTGTCGATATATGACAATGTGTCCGTTTAGTCCATACTTTCTGTATGACAAAACTTTGAGTTATGCACGGTGAAACTTTATTTGTGATGTAATTAAATCGTCCTCCTCCTCGACTAGCGAAAATCACTCTAGTTAGGGCATTTTGGGGTACGATGAACTTTTGTTATTTATGCTTATGATATGTTGTTTTTATTTTTGCCAAGTCTGTCTCTTTCTGTTGCTCAACTATATATGTTGCATATCATCGACTCATGTGATGATGCAGGTGCATAGATCATAGATGGCGAAGAAGTGCTATGCCAGGAGTATATATATGACAAGTGGCCGGAGTGTCAGGCCCTTCCGGTTTCTGAGCGACTGGCAGTAGTTAGCTTACAGGTTCACGCTAATGCGAAAGAGGGATACGGACTCATGTTCTCAAAGTGATAACTCTTCTCGCGTATATCATTGTTTAGATGGATGACGATGTATTTGCATATCATTCGAGACTTGTATCGCTATTTTCGAGATGATGACGAGAGACCACTTTGTGTTGGATGATGATTATGATGATGACATGATTTGATGAGACTAATTGTATGTATATGCTATGATTACATTTGTATGTGTATGATATGCTAAAGATTATTGTATAAAGCCTATTCAAATACAAAACAAATACAAAACAAATATGCAAGAAAAAACTAATAAATAAACTAGTAGTAGCGAGGGGGGAATTTAGCAGTAGCGCCGCATTGTCAGTAGCGCGTCCCAGCAAACAGCGCTGCAGATAATATTAGTAGCGCCCTTTCCCAAAGAGTGCTACAGCTATTCATGTATAGCAGTAGCGTGGGACAACCGGCGCTACTGCTATACGTTAGCCGTAGCGCCTTATTAGTAGCGCCGGTGCCCACGCTACTGAGAGGCCCAAAACCCTCGCTGCTGGTAGGCTTTTCCCTAGTAGTGATATAGTTTAGAAACAACAAAAATAAAGAGGGGAACCCAAAACTTTTCAAAAAAGAAAGTGAAAGTGAGAAAGACAAGCACTGTTGAAGTGGGAGAGCTCCTTGAACTTTGTTCATGCTCACGGCAACTTTGTGAATCTTGATTACAGAAACTTTTCAACAAAAATAATTATCCCCTTGTACAATTCCATTGTATTATAAAAATAATGTGCCAAGGTTTGCCTTTAGGATGTTTACATTTGCTTGATGGTTTGTACGGTGCAGGACAGAAACTTTGGCTGTAGAACGCGATTTTACATTTTTAGCTGGAATGTCAGATGGTTCTGATTCTTTTTGCACTGTCTTCCTATACAAATTGTTTGTTTTTCCTAATTTTGGTAGAAATTTTAAAGTACCAGAAGTATGGTGAATGTTCAAATTGCTACAGACTGTTCTGTTTTAGACAGATTCTGTTTATGATGCATAGTTTGCTTGTTTTGATGAAACTATCAATTTATATCAGTGGATTAAGCCATGAAAAAGTTATATTACAGTATACACAATGAAAAAGCAAAATATGAATTGGTTTGCAACAGTACTTAGAGTAGTGATTTGCTTTATTATACTAACGGATCTTACCGAGTTTTCTGTTGAAGTTTTGTGTGGATGAAGTGTTCGATGATTGAGAAGGTCTCGATGTGAGAAGAAGAAAGAGAGGAAAGAGCTCAAGCTTGGGGATGCCCGAGGCACCCCAAGTAAATATTCAAGGAGACTCAAGCGTCTAAGCTTGGGGATGCTGGAGAGGCATCCCCTCTTTCTTCAACAAATATCGGTATGTTTTCGGATTCGTTTCGTTCATGCGATATGTGCAAGGCTTGGAGCGTCTTTTGCATTTAGGTTTTTCTTTTTCTTTTTATGCACCATGCTGGTATGAGATAGTCCTTGGTTGAATTATAGAATGCTCATTGCACTTCACTTATATCTTTTGAGTATGGCTTTATAGAATGCTTCATGTGCTTCACTTATATCATTTGAAGTTTGGACTGCATGTTTCTCTTTACATAGACAAGCGCCATTTGTAGAATGCTCTTTTGCTTCACTTATATTTGTTAGAGCATGGGCATATATTTTTGTAGAAATAAATAAACTCTCGTGCTTCATTTATATCTATTTAGAGAGATGACAGGAACTGGTCATTCACATGGTTAGTCATAAAATCCTACATAAAACTTGTAAATCACTGAATATGATATGTTTGATTCCTTGCAATAGTTTTGCGATATAAAGATGGTGATATTACAGTCGTGCTAGTTGAGTAATTGTGAAATTGAGAAATACTTGTGTTGAGGTTTGCAAGTCCCGTAGCATGCACGTATGGTGAACCGTTATGTAACGAAGTCGGAGCATGAGGTGTTTATTGATTGTCTTCCTTATGAGTGGCGGTCGGGGACGAGCGATGGTCTTTTCCTACCAATCTATCCCCCTAGGAGCATGCGCGTAGTACTTTGTTTCAATGACTAATAGATTTTTGCAATAAGTATGTGAGTTCTTTATGACTAATGTTGAGTCCATCGATTATACGCACTCTCACCCTTCCACCATTGCTAGCCTCTCTAGTACCGCGCAACTTTCGCCGGTACCATAAACCCACCATATACCTTCCTCAAAACAGCCATCATACCTACCTATCATGGCATTTCCATAGCCATTCCGAGATATATTGACATGCAACTTCCATCATCATCATATACATGACTTGAGCATTTATTGTCATATTGCTTTGCATGATCGTAAGATAGCTAGCATGATGTTTTCATGGCTTGTCCGTTTTTATGTCATTGCTACCCTAGATCATTGCACATCTCGGTACACCGCCGGAGGCATTCATATAGAGTCATCTTTGTTCTAGTATCGAGTTGTATCATCGATTTGTAAATAAATAGAAGTGTGATGATCATCATTCAACAGAGCATTGTCCCCCCAAAAAAGAGAGAAAGAAAGGCCAAAAAAAAGAAAGGCCAAATAAAAAAAGGGGAAGGCCAAAAAAAAGAAAGGCCAAATAAAAAAATAAAAATAAAAGGGACAATGCTACTATCCTTTTACCACACTTGTGCTTCAAAATAGCACCATGATCTTCATGATAGAGAGTCTCCTATGTTGTCACTTTCATATACTAGTGGGAATCTTTCATTATAGAACTTGGCTTGTATATTCCAATGATGGGCCTCCTCAAGTGCCCTAGGTCTTCGTGAGCAAGCGAGTTGGATGCACACCCACTAGTTTCTTTTGTTGAGATTTCATACATTTATAGCTCTAGTGCATCCGTTGCATGGCAATCTCTACTCACTCACATTGATATCTATTGATGGGCATCTCCATAGCCCATTGATACGCCTAGTTGATGTGAGACTATCTTCTCCTTTTTGTCTTCTCCATCATCATATTCTATTCCACCTATAGTGCTATGTCCATGGCTCATGCTCATGTATTGCGTAAAAGTTGAAAAGGTTTGAGAACGTCAAAAGTATGAAACAATTGCTTGGTTTGTCATCGGGGTTGTGCATGATGTGAATATTTTGTGTGGTGAAGATGGAGCATAGCCAGACTATGATTTTGTAGGGATGAGCTTTCTTTGGCTATGTTATTTAAATAAGACATAATTGCTTGGTTGGTATGCTTGAAGTATTATTATTTTTGTCAAAGGATAGATTATTGCTTTGAATCACTCATGTCTTAATATTCATGCCATGATTAGATATGTGATCAAGATTATGCTAGGTAGCATTCCACATCAAAAATTATCTTTTTTATCATTTACCTACTCGAGGACGAGCAGGAATTAAGCTTGGCGATGCTGATACGTCTCCGTCGTATCTATAATTTTTGATTGTTCCATGCCAATATTATTCAACTTTCATATACTTTTGGCAACTTTTTATACTATTTTTGGGACTAACATATTGATCTAGTGCCCAGTGCCAGTCCCTGTTTGTTGCATGTTTTTTTGTTTTGCAGAATGTCCATATCAAAAGGAGTCCAAACAGAATAAAAACCAACGGAGATTTTTTTTGGAATATATATGATTTTTGGGAAGAAGAATCCACATGAGACGATACTCGAGGGGCCCACGAGGTAGGGGGCGCGCCTTGGGGAGGCAGGCGCGCCCCTAACCCTCGTGGCCACCCCATAAGGCGGTTGATGCCCTTCTTTCGCCGCAAGAAAGCTAATTTCCGGATAGAGATCGTGTCAAAATTTCAGCCCAATCGGAGTTACGGATCTCCGGGAATATAAGAAACGGTGAAAGGAAAGAATATGAGAACGCAGAAACAGAGAGAGACAGAGAGACAGATCCAATCTCGGAGGGTCTCTCGCCCCTCCCATGCCATGGAGGCCAAGGACCAGAGGGGAAACCCTTCTCCCATCTAGGGAGGAGGTCAAGGAAGAAGAGGGCCCCTCTCCCCCTCTCCTCCGGTGGCGCCGGAATGCCGTCGTGGCCATCATCATCATCATCACCGCGATTTTCACCAACACCTCCGCCATCTTCACCAACGTCTCCATCACCTTCCACCCTCTATCTACAGCGGTCCACTCTCCCGCAACCCTCTGTACCCTCTACTTGAACATGGTGCTTTATACTTCATATTATTATCCAATGATGTGTTGCCATCCTATGATGTCTGAGTAGATTTTCGTTGTCTTATTGGTGGTTGATGAATTGCTATGATTGATTTAATTTGCTTGTGGTTATGTTGCTGTCCTTTGGTGCCCATCATATGATTGCGCACGTGGATCACACCCTAGGGTTAGTTGTATGTTGATAGGACTATGTATTGGAGGACAAGAGTGATAGAAGCTTCAACCTAACATAGAAATTGATGCATACGGGATTGAAGGGGGACCAATATATCTTAATGCTATGGTTGGGTTTTTACCTTAATGAACGTTAGTAGTTGCGGATGCTTGCTAATAGTTCCAATCATAAGTGCATAGAATTCCAAGTCAGGGATGACATGCTAGCAGTGGCCTCTCCCACATAATACTTGCTATCGGTCTAGTAAAGTAGTCAATTGCTTAGGGGCAATTTCGCAACTCCTACAACCACTTTTCCACACTCGCTATATTTACTTTATTGTTTATTTATCTAAACAGCCCCTACTCTTTATTTACGTAATCTTTATTATCTTGCAAATCTATCCAACAACACCTACAAAGTACTTCTAGTTTCATACTTGTTCTAGGTAAAGCGAACGTCAAGCGTGCGTAGAGTTGTATCGGTGGTCGATAGAACTTGAGGGAATATTTGTTCTATCTTTAGCTCCTCGTTGGGTTTGACACTCTTACTTATCGAAAACTGTTGCGATCCCCTATACTTGTGGGTTATCAGGCGGCATCTGATATGCTGCAAGGTAGCTCGGCAAATACACCTGAGAATTCCGGATTCAAAATCAGAAACATAGTTTTCCGTTCAAATACTTGCTTCACGTGGGAAAAGCCTTACCCGCCGCGATCTTTCTCGCCTCTCAGATCCCCTGCAGGGCGCTTTGGGTTTCCCCCCGGGCGTTGCTCGTGGCCTGGTGCGCCTTGGTGAGTTCGGACTCTTTCTTCGTTAAACTCTGCTTCAAGGTCTCGCATTTACTTACGGTCTCTTGCAGCTCCTGCTCAGCTTTAATAACTCTGGCCTCGTATTTCTCACGAAGAGTCCGCTCTGTGGACGCCTTTTTCTCGGCCTCGGCCACGACCCTTTTGAGGGCCTCGACTTCGGTCATAACCCCTAGCACAAATTATGCGGCTTATATCATACTGAACATTTATTTCACAATAAATGCGCGCAATGCTTATGCATACCTTGTTTATCCCTTAACTGCATTTTCAATTGGCCAAGTTCTTCTATGGCCCGCTCCAGACTTTGCTTCAGTCCGGAGATCTCCGCAGTACGAGAGGCTACAGCCGCTACAGGTACCTGCTTGAAACAGAAGAGAAATCAATGTCATTCAACGAGTCTTCCCGCGATCATTGCTACGTCTTGAGCTTGCGTTGGTATTCCCCGAAGAGGAAGGGATGATGCAGCAGAGTAACGTAAGTATTTCCCTCAGTTTTTGAGAACCAAGGTATCAATCCAGTAGGAGCCCACACTCAAGTCCCTCGTACTTGCACAAAGCGATAGCTACTCGCAATCAACACGATTAGGGGTTGTCAATCCCTTCACGGTCACTTACGAGAGTGAGATCTGATAGATATAATATTTTTGGTATTTTTGGGATAAAGATGCAAAGTAAAAAGTAAAAGCAAAGTAAAAAAGCAAAGCAAGATTAAAGTGATGGAGATTGATATGATGAGAATAGACCCGGGGGCCATAGGTTTCACTAGTGGTTTCTCTCAAGAGCATAAGTATTCTATGGTGGATGAACAAATTATTGTTAAGCAATTGACAGAATTGAGCATAGTTATGAGAATATCTAGGCATGATTATGTATATAGGCATCACGTCCGTGACAAGTAGATCGAAACGATTCTGCATCTACTACTATTACTCCATTCATCGACCACTATCCAGCATGCATCTAGAGTATTTTAACATATAAATGAGGCTAGCCAACTTGTCTTTATGGTTGCCCTCAATTTGCTCCAGTTTCGGCCGTTCGATGTTGGTCAAACAGCAGTTTTCTTTGTTGGTTGATGTTGGATCTGCGGTTGTTTTCGTTTTGACCGCTGAGTGAGTTCGTGCAGCCCATGACCTGTGGGCTCGGCCTCTTATCGGATTGGCTGGGTGAGCCTCTTTCAGGTGCTGGGCGGCCGATCCTGCCGCGCCACGTACGCGATCGTCACGGGCGGGCGGGCGTCGTGGGCGATGCCCGTTTCCCGATCGCCCCTTCTGTGGTACCCGCTCCCCACTGTAGGTGGACCTGCCTTCTCCTTTGTCCGGTGGGTCGGTGTTGTGGCTGTGGTTTTTTCTGTGCGAGCGGCCTCCCGCGTCTGGATCGTGATTCTGCTGACCGTGGCTGGCGTATGGGATTCTGCTGACCGAGGGGCTCACGTACGGAGCTGGCACCATCGCCATGCCGCGTCGCTTCGTGATACTGGTCAAACTGCTTTTCCTTCGAGTCGTTTGTTACCGATTGCGGGCGTGTTCCTCTCTGTCCGGTGGGTCACTTAGCCGCTGCCTCTTCGGTCCCGCTTCCCTTGACCCCGCTCGTCATTGGGAATCAACTTTTACCCTGTGTTCTCTTCGACCCGTCGCCCATCTCTGTGCCCTCTGTTCGGGTGGGTGGGTGTGGCTTGCTGGGTGCCATGCTATTGGACCTGACGCGCGGTGGGGTCGCTATGACGTCGTGTGCGCCTGCCATGCCCAGGCTGCTGAGTGCCTTGCGCATGTTCGTCACTCTCACTGACAGTGGGCTCCGACCCCACGCAGGTCGCGTGTCGGTGTTTGCTTCGTGGGTTCCGATGCCGCTCTGTGCGAGTTGGGCGCGCCGTTGCGGTGGGCAAGGGCCTCCTTTTCTCTTCGGTTTCCCCCTTTTCTTCTTGTCCTTCTTCTCATTATGTGCATGCTCGCTTCGCCCACTCGCTGCGCGCTCTCTTCATCGCCTCGCTTCGTCCCGTTCGAACGCCCTGTCCTCCGGCTCTGCACCATGGCCATCCGTTCCTCCATTGGTGATGTTTGTTGAGGTTCTTTCTATTCTGCTCCTCCGGTTCTTTCCTGCCATTGTTTCTACGATTTACTATTCTGGTCTGTTTCCATTTGCTCCCTTCGTGCGCAGCTTCCTTGGATTTCACGTTGGCTCCTCAGTAGGAGCGTGGGTCGTTCGGTCCTTGCTGTTTAGGTTAGTTCGAGCCTCTTTGCTTCTCTATGGGTGCATGCCTGTTAGGTGTTTGATGAAATGCGCGAGGGTTGCTCGATGAATGCTGCCGTGTGTTTTCATCTTGCGTTAGTTGTGCATGTTTCGCGGTGTCAGTTTCCGCGGCCTGTATGAGGATATGATGATGCTGATACTTTTGTATGATAGTGATGTTTGAAGGCGATGTGTCTTTTTGTTTTGCTTCTATTTTGTTGCTTGTTTTACTGTTTGCGTTTGGATGCATGAACGCTTTTGTTTCCATCGTTGCGCCTATTTTGGAGTTCCCAGGAGAATCACAGGTGAGTACACCCTCCACTTGATAATTAGGTTAGAGATATGTGCCTTTCTTTCTAACTAGAGCTAGAGCCGTACTTTTACAGCAGCTACCAACGGACGCAGAAGAGATATGTGCCATATTTTCTCCAGCCGAAGAACATTCCGTCAATGACCAGCCTAAAGAACAGCCAGATGAGGTTACTTCCTCTCCCCAACAAACCAGATGTTTAGAGTGATTTCTTTACCAATTCCTGTAATGCCTATAATTTCTGTCTTGCCCATACGCCACTGCTCATATTGTTTGACTTCTGGTCCCAGCTCATACTATATTCTGCTGTGATTGACAGAATTCTCTGTGGTTGATGATATGCTACAATTAGGTTCAACCTAGGCATTATAAAATACAGAACGACATACGCAAATAAACAGAACATGTACAAGTGCAGAATTCCTAAGAAATCTCTTTTATAACCAAACTAAACAATTAATTAATAACTGGAAAAAGTGTTTTCACCATTATAGTATTCCTCTCCTTAGCTTGCTATGTGCTTCCCTTAAAATGTCAACAGCCTGTATAACCTACTAATTAATATCTGCACACTGCAGGATGAGGTGGCAAGCATGGAAGTAACCCACAGGCCACAGCCAGTTTTCTTCATATGCGGCATTGTACAAACAATATGAGAATTCACGGCACGGTTCTGAGGTTAGTGATTACAATTAAAAACAGCCAGTCCCAGTTATTTCAGAGACAACCTAATATTAGCATTGGCCTATCTATTATAACGGAATTCAACTAACTCCATTTACAGTTTATTTTAGCCATTTATTCCTTTGGACCTCAAAATAGTAACTCACATCTTCCCTACGTTGCATAAAATTTTTAGCGCTATCATATCATGTAACTGATCTCTCGTTACTATCGGAACCTTGATAAAACTCCTAAAAATGAAGCTAAAGCTATGTACAGCCAAAATGTGTGGGTTCTGTTGTTGTTAAACCTATTGCAAGTCAGGCTACCTCACATTGTTTCCAGTATATCAGCGTTTAATCTGTAGAAAGAGATGGTGTTTGCGCTTGTTGTGAATTTTTTTTATTTTCATTGCTGGAGAGAACAAAATTATCTTATTTCGCAAATTTATACCGGCATTGTATTATTGTCATGCTACCCTTCTGAACAATGGCATCTATTTAAAACCAGAGGCAGTACCAGCGATGGTCAAAATACCTTACGGGATGATGTTGGATGTTCTTTTAGAGACTCTGGGCCTTCCACCAGCTGAGTACCGAACCAGAGTATATTGTGGCAGCAGGGTGTGTGTGACTGTATTGTTCCATACACCCACATCATATGTTGGGAATGATATGAATCGAATGGCTATTCTCGGGGTACAATCTGTTGATCATTCTATGTCAGAAGACAGTGCTGCTATGGAAGCAATTGGATACATTAAATGCACAGTGAAGACAGAGATAAGAGACTATAATTGCAGCACCATGAAGAAACTCGAGGAGGAAAATCGTTCTCTAAAACATGAGGTTAATATAGCTAGGTACAGCAAGAAGAAGATGAAGACAAAGATCAGATCCATCAAGAACAAGCTAATTATTGCTACATATGAAAAGAAGCAAAACGCTATGGGCTGGTTCGTCTTAACAAGGTACATGCATGGATTATCTGATCATATATCCAACGTAACGGTGTTGAATATGTCATCTGGGAAAGGACCCATAGATAAGATTATCAATGACCCTCTTATCAACATAGAGAAGAAAAGAAGCTAAGAGCCATCAGGATGGGTTTTTAGAACCTGGGCCTTTCAATCTATGTTGTATTCTGCTCCTTTTGCTTACCGTAGCTGCAGAAGCTAGATGCAATTGTATAATTAGCTTTCTCTTTAAACCAAGACTTGCCAAAGCTATGTGTGTAAGAAGTAATGGTACCATTTAATATATTCCTATATGAACGATGTAGCCACAATCATTCATGTAAATAACTCATTTTTCTCCCGGTTATGGAAAAGAGCTGATAATGTGAAGCTAATTTACTAAAAAAATTGATGCAATTAATACATGGTTTTATTTTCCATTTGTTACATACTGTTTGTCCAAAAGTAAAAGAATTAATACATGGTTTTATTTTCAAAGCACACATGGGATCATGGGGCCTCTGCGCCATTTGGTGCAACAGGTCAACTAGTTAAGTTAAAAACAGAGTAATGCCTTAAGCAAGATGACATGATGTAGAGAGATAAATTCATGCAATATGAAATAAACCCCATCTTGTTATCCTCGATGGCAACGATAAAATACGTGCCTTGCTGCCCCTTCTGTCACTGGGTCAGGACACCACAAGATCGAACCCAAAGCTATGCACTTCTCCCATGGCAAGAATTACCAATCTAGTTGGCCAAACCAAACGGATAATTCGAAGAGACTTGCAAAGATAACCAATCATACATAAAAGAATTCAGAGAAGATTCAAATATTATTCATAGATAGACTTGATCATAAACCCACAATTCATCGGTCTCAACAAACACACCGCAAAAAGAAGATTACATCGAATAGATCTCCACAAGAGAGGGGGAGAACTTTGTATTGAGATTCAAAGAGAGAGAAGAAGCCATCTAGCTACTAACTATGGACCCGAAGGTCTGAGATAAACTACTCACACTTCATTGGAGGGGCTAGGATGATGTAGAAGCCCTCCATGATGACGGCCCTCTTCCGGCGGAGCTCCGAAACAGGCCCCAAGATGGGATCTCGTGGATACAGAAAGTTGCAGCGGTGGAATTAGGTTTTTGGCTCCTGTTCTGGTCGTTTGGGGGTACGTGTGTATATATAGGAGGAAGAAGTACGCCAGAGGAGCAACGAGGGGCCCACGAGGCAGGGGGGCGCGCCCTAGGGGGGGCGCCCCCCACCCTCGTGACCGTCTCTTTTGTTCCTTGGAGCAGGGTCCAAGTCTCCTGGATCACGTTCGGTGAGAAAATCATGTTCCCGAAGATTTTATTCCGTTTGGACTCCGTTTGATATTCTGTTTCTTCGAAACACTAAAATAGGCAAAAAAACAGCAATTCTGGGCTGGGCCTCCGGTTAATAGGTTTGTCCCAAAAATAATATAAAAGTGGAAAATAAAGCCCAATATAGTCCAAAACAGTAGATAATATAGCATGGAGCAATAAAAAATTATAGATACGTTGGAGACGTATCAGGCATCCCCAAGCTTAATTCCTGCTCGTCCTCGAGTAGGTAAATGATAAAAAGAGAATTTTTGATGCGGAGTGTTATTGGCATAATTTTGATGCAAATCTTCTTAATTATGGTATGAATATTCAGATTAGAAAGATTCAAGACAAAAGTTTATATTGACATAAAAATAATAATACGTCAAGCATACTAACAAGGCAATTATGTCTTCTCAAAATAACATGGCCAAAGAAAGTTATCCCTACAAAATCATATAGTCTGGCTATGCTCCATCTTCACCACACAAAGTATTTAAATCATGCACAACCCCTATGACAAGCCAAGCAATTGTTTCATACTCTTAACTTTTTCAAAACTTTTTCAATCTTCACGCAATACATGAGCGTGAGCCATGGATATAGCACTATAGGTGGAATAGAATGGTGGTTGTGGAGAAGACAAAAAGGAGGGGAAGATAGTCTCACATCAACTAGGCGTATCAACGGGCTATGAAGAGGCCCATCAATAGATATCAATGTGAGTGAGTAGGGATTGCCATGCAACGGATGCACTAGAGTTAGAAGTATATGAAAGCTCAAAAAAAAACTAAGTGGGTGTGCATCCAACTTGCTTGCTCATGAAGACCTAGCGCAATTTGAGGAAGCCCATCATTGGAATATACAAGCCAAGTTCTATAATGAAAAATTCCCACTAGTATATGAAAGTGATAACATGAGAGACTCTCTACTATGAAGATCATGATGCTACTTTGAAGCACAAGTGTGGTAAAAGGATGGTAACATTGTCCCTTCTCTCTTTTTCTCTCATCATTTATATATATATATATATATATATATATATATATATATATATATATATTTTGTTTGGGCCTTTTCTCTTTTTTTATGGCCTCTTTTTATTTGGGCTTCTTTGGCCTCTCTTTTTTCGTCCGGAGTCTCATCCCGACTTATGGGGGAATCATAGTGTCCATCATTCTTTCCTCACTGGAACAATGCTCTAATAATGATGATCATCACATTTTTATTTTTCTTACAACTCAATACTTAGAACAAAATATAACTCTATATGAATGCATCCGGCGGTGTACCGGGATATGCAATATGACAATGATGGAGTGTGTCATGATGAACTAGATGGTGGAAAGTTGCATGGCAATATATCTCGGAATGGCTATGGAAATGCCATAATAGGTAGGTATGGTGGTTGTTTTGAGGAAGGTATGTGGTAGGTGTATGATACCAGCGAAAGGTGTGCGATATTAGAGAGGCTAGCAAAGTTGGAAGGGTGGGAGTGCGTATAATCCATGGACTCAACATTAGTCATAAAGAACTCATATACTTATTGCAAAAATCTAGAAGTTATCAAAGCAAAGTATTACGCGCATGCTCCTAGGGGGATAGATTGGTAGGAAAAGACCATCGCTCGTCCCCGACCGCCACTCATAAGGAAGACAATCAATAAATAAATCATGCTCCGACTTCATCACATAACGGTTCACCATACGTGCATGCTACGGGAATCACAAACTTTAACACAAGTATTCTTTAAATTCACAACTACTCAACTAGCATGACTTTAATATTATCACCCCCATATCTCAAAACAATTATCATGCTTCAATCTTTTCTTAGTATTCAACACACTCAAAATAAAGTTTCACAAATCTTGAATACCAAGCATATTATTATTAAGCAAATTACCATGCTATTAAGAGACTCTCAAAATAATTTAAGTGAAACATGAGAGATCAATAGTTTCTTTAAAACAAATCCACCACCGTGCTCTAAAAGATCTAAGTGAAGCACATAGAGCAAAATTATAACGCTCAAAACATATAAGTGAAGCACATAGAGCAAAATTACTTATCTCAAAAGATATAAGTGAAGCACATAGAGCAAAACTACTTAGCTCAAAAGATTTAAGTGAAGCACATAGAGTATTCTATCAAATTTTAGTCCATGTATGGCTCTCTCAAAAGGTGTGTACAACAAGGATGATTGTGGTATACTAAGACACAAAGACACAAATAATACAAGACGCTCCAAGCAAAACACATATCATGTTGGTGAATAAAAATATAGCTCCAAGTAAATTACCGATGGAAGTGGACGAAAGAGGGGATGCCTTCCGGGGCATCCCCAAGCTTTGACTTTTTGGTGTCCTTGGATTATCTTGGGGGTGCCATGGGCATCCCCAAGCTTAGGCTCTTGCCTCTCCTTGTTCCATGATCCATCAAAAGAATTCACCCAAAACTTGAAAACTTCACAACACAAAACTCAAAATAGAAAACTCGTGAGCTCCGTTAGCGAAAGAAAACAAAAGACCACTTCAAGGTACTGCAATGAACTCATTATTTATTTATATTAGTGTTAAACATACTGTATTCCAACTTTTCTATGGATTATAAACTATTTTACTAGCCATAGATTCATCAAAATAAGCAAACAACACACGAAAAACAGAATCTGTCAAAACAGAACAGTCTGTAGTAATCTGTAGCTAGCGCAAGATCTGGAACCCCAAAAATTCTAAAATAAATTGCTTGACGTGAGGAATTTATATACTAATCATCTGCAAAAAGAATTAACTAAATATCACTCTTCCAATAAAAATGAAAGCAGTTCTCGTGAGCGCTAAAGTTTCTGTTTTTTACAGCAAGTTCAACAAGACTTTCCCCAAGTCTTCCCAACGGTTCTACTTGGCAAAAACACTAATTAAACACAAAAAAACACAACCAAAACAGAGGCTAAATAATTTATTTATTACTAAGCAGGAGCAAAAATCAAGGAGTAAAAATAAAATTGGGTTGCCTCCCAACAAGCGCTATCGTTTAACGCCCGTAGCTAGGCATAAAAGCGAGGATAGATCTAGGTATTGCCATCTTTGGTAGGCAATCCATAAGTGGCTCTCATGATAGTTTCATATGGTAATTTTATTTTCTTTCTAGGAAAGTGTTCCATGCCCTTTTTTAATGGAAATTGAAATCTAATATTCCCTTCCTTCATATCAATAATCGCACCAACCGTTCTAAGGAAAGGTCTACCAAGAATAATAGGGCAAGAAGGATTGCAATCTATATCAAGAACAATGATCTATGGGCACATAATTCCTATTTGCAACAATAAGAACATCATTAATCCTTCCCATAGGTTTCTTAATAGTGGAATCCGCAAGATGCAAGTTTAGAGAGCAATCATCAAAATTACGGAAATCTAGTAAATCACACAAAGTCTTGGGAATAGTAGAGACACTAGCACCCAAATCACACAAAGCATAAAACTCATGATCTTTAATTTTAATTTTAGTAGTTGGTTCCCACTCATCATAGAGTTTTCTAGGGATAGAAACTTTCAACTCAAGTTTTTCTTCATAAGATTGCATCAAGGCATCAACAATATGTTCGGTGAAGGCTTTATTTTGACTATAAGCATGTGGAGAATTTAGCACGGATTGCAACAAGGAAACACAATCAATTAAAGAGCAACTTTCATAATTAAATTCCTTGAAATCCAATATAGTGGGTTTAGCAACATCTAGATTTTTATTTCTTTCAATCCCACTTTCATCAATTTCATCATTAAGATCTAAATACTCCAAATTTTTAGAACGCCTTCTAGGTAAAGGAAGATCATATTCAGTTTCATCAAGATTAATATTGCAAAATAAAGATTTAATAGGAGACACATCAATAACTTTTAGATCTTCATCTTGATTTTCATAGGTATTGGAAAAACACGCTTTAATAAAGGCATCTTTGGAAGCACGCATCCTAGCGGTTCTTTCCTTGCACTCATCAATGGAAATTCTCATGGCTTTGAGAGACCATTGATATCATGCTTAGGAGGAATAGATATAAGCTTTAAAGAATCAACGTCAAGAGAAATTCTATCAACGTTTCTAGCCAAATCATCAACTTTAAGCAATTTCTCCTCAAGCAAAGCATTAATTTTTTTGTGAATTTAGAAACTCTTTAACACTATTCTCAAATTCAGAGGGCATCTTATTATAATTTCCATAAGAGTTGTTGTAGGAATTACCATAATTATTAGAAGGATTACTAGGATATGGCCTAGGATTAAAATTCCCTCTATAAGCATTGTTACCAAAATTATTCCTACCAACAAAATTCACATCCATAGATTCATTGTTATTCTCAATCAAAGTAGACAAAGGCATATCATTAGGATCAGAAGAAACACTCTTAGTAGCAAATAATTTCATAAGTTCATCCATCTTTCCACTCAACACATTAATTTCTTCTATCGCATGCACTTTTTTATTAGAAGATCTTTCACTATGCCATTGAGAATAATTAACCATAATATTATCTAGGAGTTTAGTAGCATCTCCTAAAGTGATTTCCATAAAAGTGCCTCCCGCGGCCGAATCTAAAAGATTTCTAGAAGCAAAATTCAACCCGGCATAAAAATTTTGTATAATCATCCACAAATTCAAACCATGAGTAGGGCAATTACGTATCATTAATTTCATTCTCTCCCAAGCTTGTGCAACATGTTCATGATCAAGTTGTTTAAAGTTCATAATATCGTTTCTAAGAGAGATGATCTTAGCGGGAGGAAAATACTTAGAGATAAAAAGCATCTTTGCACTTGTTCCATGAATCAATACTATTCTTAGGCAAAGACGAAAACCAAGCTTTAGCATGATCTCTAAGCGAAAAAGGAAATAGCTTCAATTTAACGACATCATTATTGACATCTTTTTTCTTTTGCATATCACATAAATCAACGAAGCTATTCAGATGAGTAGCGGCATCTTCACTAGGAAGGCCGGCGAATTGATCTTTCATAACAAGATTCAACAAAGCAGTATTAATTTCACAAGATTCAGCATCCGTAAGAGGAGCAATCGGAGTGCTAAGGAAATCATTATTATTGGTATTGGTGAAGTCACACAATTTGGTAGTATCTTGAGCCATCCCGACAAGCAAACAAAAGCAAAAGAGGCAAATAGAGAGGGAGGACAGAGAGAGAGAGGGCGAATAAAACGGTAAGGGTGAATTGGGGGAGAGGAAAACAAGAGGCAAATGGCAAATAATGTAATGCGAGAGATAGGGATTGTGATGGGTACTTGGTATGTTGACTTTTTGCGTAGACTCCCCGGCAACGGCGCCAGAAATGGCTCGTTGTCGGGAGTTAAATCTTGACTTGCACGAACCTCCCCGGCAACGGCGCCAAAAATCCTTCTTACTACGTCTTGAGCTTGCGTTGGTTTTCCCCGAAGAGGAAGGGATGATGCAGCAGAGTAACGTAAGTATTTCCCTCAGTTTTTGAGAACCAATGTATCAATCCAGTAGGAGCCCACGCTCAAGTCCCTCGTACCTGCACAAAGCGATAGCTACTCGCAACCAACGTGATTAGGGGTTGTCAATCCCTTCACGGTCACTTACGAGAGTGAGATCTGATAGATATAATATTTTTGGTATTTTTGGTATAAAGATGCAAAGTAAAAAGCAAAGCAAGATTAAAGTGATGGAGATTGATATGATGAGAATAGACCTGGGGGCCATAGGTTTCACTAGTGGCTTCTCTCAAGAGCATAAGTATTCTACGGTGGGTGAACAAATTACTGTTGAGCAATTGACAGAATTGAGCATAGTTATGAGAATATCTAGGCATGATCATGTATATAGGCATCACGTCCGTGACAAGTAGATCGAAATGATTCTGCATCTACTACTATTACTCCACTCATCGACCGCTATCTAGCATGCATCTAGAGTATTAAGTTAAAAACAGAGTAACGCCTTAAGCAAGATGACATGATGTAGAGAGATAAATTCATGCAATATGAAATAAACCCCATTTTGTTGTCCTCGATGGCAACGATACAATACGTGCCTTGCTGCCCCTTCTGTCACTGGGTAAGGACACCGCAAGATCGAACCCAAAGCTAAGCACTTCTCCCATGGCAAGAATTACCAATCTAGTTGGCCAAACCAAACGGATAATTCGAAGAGACTTGCAAAGATAACCAATCATACATAAAAGAATTCAGAGAAGATTCAAATATTATTCATAGATAGACTTGATCATAAACCCACAATTCATCGGTCTCAACAAACACACCGCAAAAAGAAGATTGCATCGAATAGATCTCCACAAGAGAGGGGCAGAACTTTGTATTGAGATTCAAAGAGAGAGAAGAAGCCATCTAGCTACTAACTATGGACCCAAAGGTCTGAGGTAAACTACTCACACTTCATCGGAGGGGCTAGGATGATGTAGAAGCCCTCCGTGATGACGGCCCTCTTCCGATGGAGCTCCGGAACAGGCCCCAAGATGGGATATCGTGGATACAGAAAGTTGCGGCGGTGGAATTAGGTTTTTGGCTCCTGTTCTGATCGTTTGGGGGTACGTGTGTATATATAGGAGGAAGAAGTACGCCGAAGGAGCAACGAGGGGCCCACGAGGTAGGGGGCGCGCCCTAGGGGGGGCCCACCCTCGTGACCGCCTCTTTTCTTCCTTGGAGTAGGGTCCAAGTCTCCTGGATCACGTTCGGTGAGAAAATCATGTTCCCGAAGATTTTATTTCGTTTGGACTCTGTTTGATATTCCGTTTCTTCGAAACACTGAAATAGGCAAAAAAACAGCAATTCTGGGCTGGGCCTCCGGTTAATAGGTTAGTCCTAAAAATAATATAAAAGTGGAAAATAAAGCCCAATATAGTCCAAAACAGTAGATAATATAGCATGGAGCAATCAAAAATTATAGATACGTTGGAGACGTATCAATCATCAATTCGATCCCCTATCCGGTTCTTTCTTTCACCGAACAGTGTATCAGGGGCTACTATCTATACTATGACACTCTTCGACAACTCATAAAACATACCTCAAAGCCTCTTATAAGGCTGATACAGGCTTCGTTCTGTCCACTCTCAGTTGACTGAATCTTCTTAATCACCGCACTCATAAGGGCACGGTGTTCATCAACGATGGAGGCATCTTGCAACGCCACCAACAAAGCATCCGAAACTTCTAGATGGATAGAGGTCGTCGGTGGAACAGGCACGCCCCCTCCAGCCGAAGGAGGCTGCCTTCTTGATTCTAGAGCCGTATAGGCCTCTGGAATCGCATCCGATGGGGAGCCGAACTCAGGATCGCCCCCGCCATCAGACCCCATGGGAATCTTTTCCCCCACGTGTCCGGCCCCTACGGTTTGACCGCCAGGAGCCGCCTTCACGGCTTCTTCCTTTCCTCCTTGGCTGGAGCCCTTCTAGGACGAAGCCTCGGTGTTATGCACCTGTTTGGAGGAAGGGGCCTTTGGGGGCGTCCCTCTCTCCATAGCATTTGAGCTTAGCAGGTCCTCTGATGAGGATTGTTTGGTATGGGACCTCGCCGAACTACAAAAAATACATATATGCTCAGGCTAAAATACTAAGCCACGACGAGTCCGGACGCTTAAACGTACTCAGATTTTATATACTTACGAGTTCGCCAGGGGCTGGGCCCTGGGATCCCCTGCCGGGCCGCTGTCGGCGGCGGCAGTGGGTTCCTCCGAAAGAAGAGCCTTTCCCCTTTTGGGCAGTTCGGCCTCCAAGGGTGCGGAGGCCGTCCTCTTCCTTCTTCCCCCCATAGGGGATTCACCTTCCTCCTCCTCTTCGTCCTCTTCGGAGGCATAATGGGCACCAGAACCTTTGGATATTGCGTCCGAAGTGCCGCGGCGATGAAGTCCGGCCCGGGCCTTTTTGGCCTCCTTCTTGGCTGCCTTCTTCGGCACCTTGTAAGGCGTCGGGACCAGCATCTTCGTCAGAAGTGGGATGGCCGGGTCTTCAGGCAGCGGGGCTGGGCAATGGATCCGCTCCGCCTTCTTCGTCAGTCCTGGGAGAGTTGAATAAACACGTGTTAAGCGCTCCCTTTGGGTCATGCGGATAGAAAAGTTGGATAAACTTACCGAACTTGCAGGGCAGGACAGTTGGTACCCGCGGTCCTCGGCGGAGTCCGGGCATGATTTGCTAGATTTGAAAAACACCTTCCAAATGTCCTTGCGCGAGGAGCCGAAGAACCCTTGCAAGGTTTGGTGCCTGGCCGGATCGAATTCCCATAGATTGCAAGTCCGGTGTTGACAAGGCAGTACCCGGCGGACTAACATCACTTGGACTACGTTGACAAGTTCAATGTTCTTATCTCCCATATCTTTAACGCGTGTCCGGAGCACCGACAGTTCGTCGAACAAGGACCAGTCCAGGCCTTTCTTAACCTAGGATGTAAGCCGTAGAGGGGCGCCGGATCGAAACTCGGGAGCGGCGGCCCATTCCTTGCCGCACGGCTCAGTGATGTAAAACCACTGTTGTTGCCACTCCTTGACAGGATCATTAAAGGTTCCGTTGGCCATATGACGCTGGGCATCTTGCTCACCATAGCGCCCCCGCACTCAGCGTGCTCATCGCCCACCACCTTGGGCTTCACATTAAAGACCTTCAGCCGTAAACCGAAGTGCGGCGAAATACGGAGAAAAGCCTCGCACACGACAATGAATGTCGAGATGTTGAGGAAGGAATTAGGGGACAGATCGTGAAGATCGATCCCATAATAATGCATGATGCCACGAACGAACGGGTGGAGGGGAAACCCTAGCCCGCAGACAAAGTGAGGGAGGAATACAACCCTCTCGTGGGGTTCCAGAGTGGGGACGATCTATCCCGCCGTCGGGAGACGGTGGCTGATTTTCTTGGCCAGATACCAGGCCTCCCGAAGCTTTTTGATATCCTTCTCTCGGACGGTAGAGGCCATCCATTTGCCTCCTACTCCGGATCCGGACATCTTTGGAAGACCTTTTGTGGGCAGAGAAGGTGAACGCTTGGGCGCTGGAGCCTGAGCAGAAGGGAATGAATCGAGAAGAAGGCGTGGGTGAAAAGAGTGAATCCTTGTCCCTTTATAAGGGCGGAAGAGGCGATGCGCCTCCCCACTCACCTGGTAAAACCTCTCATTCCCCAAGCGTCGTAATTGATGGTGCGGTTGGGTTACCCGCATCCGTATTGATGAGAATCTCGTGATAAGGGGACACGATCTCTGCTTCGACAAGATGTGCTAAGGAAACCACCTCGCGATATGTGCAGTAGCTGGTTGAAGAAAAACGGTTCGAATAATGACCGGGCCATGGCATGATGTCATGTTGCTAAACATGTCAGCAAATTAGATTTGTGGAAATATTATTCTCTCTACGGTGGTATGTGGAACTTGTTTTGCAGAGCCGGACACTATCCTAGTGTTCAAAGTCTTCTATGGAGTATTTGGAGGAAGAACCCGCCTTCCAATGCCGAAGACAAATCTGCGCGCCGGACTCATCGTCATTGAAGCCTGGTTCAGGGGCTACTGAGGGAGTCCTGGATTAGGGGGTCTCCGGACAGCCGGACTATATCCTTTGGCCGGACTGTTGGACTATGAAGATACAAGATTGAAGACTTCGTCCCATGTCCAGATGGGACTCTCCTTGGCGTGGAAGGCAAGCTTGGAAATATGGATATGTAGATCTCCTCCCTTGTAACCGACTTTGTGTAACCCTAGCCCCATCCGGTGTCTATATAAATCGGAGGGTTTAGTCCGTAGGACAACAGACAATCATACCATAGGCTAGCTTCTAGGGTTTAGCCTCTACGATCTCGTGGTAGATCAATTCTTGTAATACTCATGTCATCAAGATCAATCAAGCAGCACGTAGGGTATTACCTCCATCGAGAGGGCCCGAACCTGGGTAAACATAGTGTCCCCTGCCTCATGTTACCATCCGCCTTAGACGCACAGTTCGGGACCCCCTACCCGAGATCCACCGGTTTTGACACCGACAACTGTTTTTACCTCCTCCGTTGTATAAGGTGCTAGTAGAGTAGTGTTCATCTCATCAGAAACTTTC
This sequence comes from Triticum dicoccoides, assembly GCF_002162155.2. Classification (NCBI taxonomy): domain Eukaryota; kingdom Viridiplantae; phylum Streptophyta; class Magnoliopsida; order Poales; family Poaceae; genus Triticum; species Triticum dicoccoides. Next base: position 579,618,758 of record NC_041382.1, on the reverse strand, counting down.
CTAGGCACGTGTGATAGCACATGTTCCATCCCTGACACCCCTTCCGAAGTATAGAGATTTTTGTAAAAGTCTGTTACCATGGATTTGAGCTCTATGTGGTCATCTGTCAGCACTCCCAAAGAGTTCATGAGTGCCTTAATCATGTTTTTCTTTCTATGTTGGCTAGCACGAAGGTGAAAAAACCAAGTGTTTCTGTCCCCTGCCGAGAACCATTCCAACCTCGATCGTTGTCTCCACATAAGCTCCTCTCTGTGATACATCTCTACTAGATTCTTGTTGATTTTTGGTTCAATGCGGGATGGTGTTGTCCTCGTGGGGTCATTACGGAGTCGTTCTAGCTCAAGCTTTAGTTTTCTAATTTCTTTTTTGACTGAGCCAAATGTGTTCCATGCTCCCCTAGATCCTGTGCTACATGCTCGAGCTTCGCCCTCAGTCCTGTCGTGACCGCTGCTTGGCCTCCCTCTATCTAGCTGGACAGAATAGTTTCGGCCCATGAATCATGAGTTTCCCACATAACTTCGTACTTAAACTCTCTCTTCATGTTTGGTGGACGGGTTCCTTGATAGTTCAGGATAATGGGGCAGTGGTCGAATGTTGCTGTTGTTAGATGTTTGATATGAGCCTCTGGAAACATCTCGTTCCACTCCACCGTGGCTAAAGCCCGATCCAGCCGGACACGGGTATAACTCCCTCCCGTAACTTTCTTTTCATACGTCCAAAAAGGGCCCTGGTAGCCCAAGTCCATCAACATACACACATCAACCGCTTCCCGGAAACCCTGTATCTGCGCATTGCTCCTCTCCCGACACCCACTTGCTCCTCTGGGCGTAATACTTCATTAAAGTCGCCAATGCAAACCCACGGAAGGTCACTTAAAGTGGTAATTCCCTTCATCATGTCCCAGGTCCGGTGCCTCATATGTGTTTGTGCTTCTCCATAAAAAAAGAGTCAACCTCCACTTGTCCCTATCCGGTTCATCTACAGAGCAGTCGATGTGATAAACAGAATAACCGAGTATTTCAATCTTTATTGGGTTGTTCCAAAAGATCCCTAAACCTCCACTTCTTCCTCGGCTACTTACAGCAAAACCATTATCATAACCAAAAGATCCTGCTAAGTTTTATACCCTTGTTTTATCTATCTGAGTCTCAACAATACACAAAAAGGTACATGCAAAGTTTCTCGCTAAATCGCGGAGTTCTCGAACTGTCGCGGCTTTGCCCACCCCGCGATAGTTCCAGCTCATAATACTCATTGTGCCTGGCGACACTCCTTGGGGGAGCCCGCCGATCCTGCATGGGGTGTTGTTGCTTCCTCTGGGCCTGTCTTCTCTTCACTTGGGCCTGCCATCATTTCCAGGTGATCATCGGCCCTAGCTTTCTTTACCCTCTTGCTCTCCTTTTTGGGCGAAACATAGATAGGAGGGAGGGATGACTAGTGCCTGAGCGACTACCAGCTCCCTTGGCTGATTCCCTTTTGCCCCATTTGCCTCAGACGAACTAGCTCCATTCTCAACAGATGTTCTTTTATTTGAAGACTGGATCTGATCTTGCTCTACTCCCTCCCCCGAATGAAGTTTGTCAGGGTCAGCTCTATCGTCTCTCTCCCTGTCTTCCGCGGCCACCTCATTGGTACTGTTCTGTTGGTGGCGTGCATTAAAACGCCAGCTTTGATTTGGGTTGTAGGCTTCACGGCCCCTTCCACGTCCACCTGATCTAGCTCCTCCCCTTCCGTGTTGTGGCGTGAAGTTTCCCCGCCCAGCGGGTCTGAAGCGGGTGATATCAACATACAGAAATTCCCCCCACTCAAACTTTGATTCATCGTGCTCCCCATCTCCACATTCCTCGTGCTAGTGCCCAAACTCCCCGCAGTTATAGCAGAAGATGGGTAGTTTTTCATATTTAACCCGATACCTGACCCTTTCTTCTCCCTTCGTCCCTGTGACAAACTGATACGTCTCCAACGTATCTATAATTTTTGATTGCTCCATGCTATATTATCTACTGTTTTGGGCAATATTGGGCTTTATTATCCACTTTTATATTACTTTTGGGACTAACCTATTAACCGGAGGCCCAGCCTAGATTTGTTGTTTTATGCCTATTTTAGTGTTTCGAAGAAAAGGAATATCAAACGGAGTCGAAACGGAACAAAATCAACTGGAGAAGTTATTTTTGGAAGGAAACCTACCGGATAGACTTGGACCCTATGTCAGAAGATGAAGGAGGTGCTCACGAGGGTAGGGGCGTGCCCACCCCCCTGGGGCGCTCCCCCCTGCCTCGTGCCCCCCCCTTCGGTCCACCGACGTACCTCTTGTACCCATATATACCTACATATCGTAAAACTTCCAGAACGCACAATAGATCGGGAGTTCCGCCGCCATAAGCCTCCATATCCACCGAAAGCCAATCTAGACCCGTTCTGGCACCCTGCCGGAGGGGGCAATCCCTCTCCGGTGGCCATCTTCATCATCCCGGTGCTCTCCATGACGAGGAGGGAGTAGTTCTCCCTCAGGGATGAGGGTATGTACCAGTAGCTATGTGTTTGATCTCTCTCTCGTGTTCTTGAGGTGTTACGATCTTGATGTATCGCGAGCTTTGCTATTATATTTGGATCCTATGATGTTTTCTCCCCCCTCTACTCTCTTGTAATGGATTGAGTTTCCCCTTTGAAGTAATCTTATCGGATTGAGTCTTTAAAGATTTGAGAACACTTGATGTATGTCTTGACGTGCGTATCTGTGGTGACAATGGGATATCACGTGATTCACTTGATGTATGTTTTGGTGATCAACTTGCGGGTTCTGCCCATGAACCTATGCATAGGGGTTGGCACACGTTTTCGTCGTGATTCTCCGGTAGAAACTTTGGGGCACTCTTTGAGGTCCTTTGTGTTGGTTGAATAGATGAATCTGAGATTGTGTGACGCATATCATATAATCATACCCATGGATACTTGAGGTGACATTGGAGTATCTAGGTGACATTAGGGTTTTGGTTGATTTGTGTCTTAAGGTGTTATTCTATTACGAACTCTAGGGCTGTTTGTGACACTTTTAGGAATAGCCCAACGGATTGATTGGAAAGAATAACTTTGAGGTGGTTTCATACCCTACCATAATCTCTTCGTTTGTTCTCCGCTATTAGTGACTTTGGAGTGACTCTTTGTTGCATGTTGAGGTATAGTTTTATGATCCAATTATGTTACTATTGTTGAGAGGACTTACACTAGTGAAAGTATGAACCCTAGGCCTTGTTTCCTAGCATTGCAATACCGTTTACGCTCACTTTTATCACTTATTACCTTGTTGTTTTTATAATTTTATATTACAAAAACTATTATCTACTATCCATATACCACTTGTATCACCATCTCTTCGCCGAACTAGTGCACCTATACAATTTACCATTGTATTGAGTGTGTTGGGGACACAAGAGACTCTTTGCTATTTGGTTGCAGGGTTGCTTGAGAGAGACCATCTTCATCCTACGCCTCCTACAGATTGATAAACCTTAGGTCATCCACTTGAGGGAAATTTGCTACTGTCCTACAAACCTCTGCACTTGGAGGCCCAACAACGTCTACAAGAAGAAGGTTGTGTAGTAGACATCAAGCTCTTTTCTGGCGCCGTTGCCGGGGAGGTGAGTGCTTGAAGGAATATCTTTAGATATTGCAATCGATTATTTTAGTTTCTTGTTTTATCACATCAGTTTATAAAAGAAAATTACAAAAAAAATGGAATTGAGTTTGTCTCATACGCTTCACCTTTTTAATATCTTTCGTGAGTATGATGGAAAGGATAATTGTGCTCAAGTGCTAGAAGAAGAAATCTATAAAATGTTTGGCACTAAATATTTGAATGATGAGCATGATTGTAATGTTGTTAGTATGAATTCCTTGAATATCTATGATGCTAATGATATGCAAAGCCACAAGCTTGGGGAAGCTATGTTTGATGAAGATGATATTTTTTGTCCCCCAAGTTTTGATGAGCAAATTTATTATGATGAAAGCATGCCTCCTATCTATGATGATTATTGTGATGACACATATGCTTTAAAGAATAATGATAACCATGAAACTTGTCATCTTGATCTTAATTTTCAATCACATGATAGTTATTTTGTTGAGTTTGCTCCCACTATTATTCATGAGAAGAAATTTGCCTATGTGGGGAGTAGTAAATTTTCTATGCTTGTAGATCATGAAAAGAATGCTTTAGGTGCTGGTTATATTGTTGAATTCATTCATGATGCTACTGAAAATTATTATGAGGGAGGAACATATGCTTGTAGGAATTGCAATAATATCAAGTTTCCTCTCTATGTGCTTAAAGTTTTGAAGTTATGCTTGTTTTGCCTTCCTATGCTAGTTGATTATTGCTCTCATAAGTTGTTTGTTCACAAAATACCTATGCATAGGAAGTGGGTTAGACTTAAATGTGTTAGTCATATTCTTCATGATGCTCTCTTTATGTTTCAATTCTTATCCTTTATGTGAGCATCATTGAAATCATCATGCCTAGCTAGGGGTGTTAAACGATAGCGCTTATTGGGAGGCAACCCAATTCTATTTTAGTTCCTTGATTTTTGTTCCCGTTTAGTAATAAATAATTCATATAGCCTCTGTTTAGATGTGGTTTTATGCTTTTAATTAGTGTTTGTGCCAAGTAGAACCTTTGGGAAGACTTGGGGAAAGTCTTGTTGATCATGCTGTAAAAAAACAGAAACTTTAGCGCTCACGAGAATTGCTGCCATTTTTATTTGGAGAGTTCTATTTAGTTAATTATTTTTGCACATGATTAATAGATAAATTCCTCATGTCCAGCAATTTATTTGAGAATTTTATGAGTTCCATAAGTATACGTTTGATTCAGATTACTACAGACTGTTCTGTTTTTGACAGATTCTGTTTTTCGTGTGCTGTTTGCTTATTTTGATGAATCTATGGCTAGTAAAATAGTTTATAAACCATACAGAAGTTGGAATACAGTAATTTTAACACCAATATAAATAAATAATGAGTTCATTATAGTACTTTTAAGTGGTGTTTTGTTTTCTTTCGCTAACGCAGCTTACGAGTTTTCTGTTAAGTTTTGTGTTGTGAAGTTTTCAAGTTTTGGGTAAGGATTCGATGGACTATGGAATAAGGAGTGGCAAGATCCTAACCTTGGGGATTCCCAAGGCACCCCAAGGTAATATTCAAGGATATCCAAGAGCCTAAGCTTGGGGATACCCCGGAAGGCATCCCCTCTTTCGTCTTCGTTCATCGGTAACTTTACTTGGAGCTATATTTTTATTCGCCACATGATATGTGTTTTGCTTGGAGCGTCAATTTATTTTGTTAGGATTTGCTTGATGTTATTTAGAATAATGTTTTTAATCTTTTATTTCAATAAAAGTGGCATTGATAGCCTTTACCATGCCTATGTTACAAGTATACATGTTGCTGTTTGAAAACAGAAAGTTTACCGCTGTTGCAATAATTCCCTAGAAAAGTCAGAATGTGATAAAATGTGGAAACCTTTTGAATATTAAGCTCTGATAAATTTACTATATTGGGAATTGTCTTTCATAATTTTTGGAGCTAGGGAAGTATGGATGTTGCAGCATTCTTTACAGACTATCCTGTTTAGGCCGATTGCTGTTATGTTTGCATTGTTTGCATATGTTTGCCTCTTTAATGATTCTATTTGAGGATAGGACTATTAAATATGCAGAGGCATTTAGTATGCAATGTTGAATAATAATTTTAGTGATTTGCTACAGTAGAGTATGATAAGGTTTTTGCAATGATTTATACTAACTTATCTCACGAGTCCTTGTTGAGTTTTGTGTGGATGAAGCTTTTGAGATTTAGGGAGACCGTGATATGAGAGGAATTAAGGAGACACAAAAGCTCAAGATTGGGGATGCCCAAGGCACCCCAAGATAACATTTCAAGAAGTCTCAAGTGTCTAAGCTTGGGGATGCCCCGGTCGGCATCCCACCTTTCTTCTTCAACAACTATCGGTTAGTTTCGGTTAATCCTAAGTTTTTGTTTCTTACATGATGTTTTCCATTCTTAGAATGTCATTTTATTTTTCTTTTCTTGTTGTTTGAATAAAATACCAAGATCTGAAATTATTAAATGTTAGAGAGTCTTCACATAGTTGCATAATTATTCGACTACTCATTGATCTTCACTTATATCTTTCGGAGTACTTTGTCATTTGCTCTAGTGCTTCACTTATATCTTTTAGAGCATGGTGGTAGTTTTATTTTGAAGAAATAGATGAACTCTCATGCTTCACTTAGATTATGTTGAGAGTCTTAAATAGCATGGTAATTTGCTTAAAATCCTAATATGCTAGGTATTCAAGAATAATAAAATTCTCTTATGAGTGTGTTGAGTACTAAGAGAAGTTTGATACTTGATGATTGTTTTGAGACATGAGGATGATAATATTAGAGTCATGCTAGTTGAGTAGTTTTGAATTTGAGAAATACTTGTGTTGAAGTTTGTGATTCCTGTAGCATGCACGTATGGTGAACCGTTATGTGATGAAGTCGGAGCATGATTTATTTATTGATTGCCTTATGAGTGGCGGTCGGGGACGAGCGATGGTCTTTTCCTACCAATCTATCCCCCCAGGAGCATGCGCGTAGTACTTTGTTTCGATAACTAATAGATGTTTGCAATAAGTATGTGAGTTCTTTATGACTAATGTTGAGTCCATGGGTTATACGCACTCTCACCCTTCCACCATTGCTAGCCTCTCTAGTACCGCGCAACTTTCGTCGGTACCATAAACCCACTATATACCATCCTCAAAACAGCCACCATATACCTACATATTATGGCATTTCCATAGCCATTCCGAGATATATTGCCATGCAACTTTCCACCGTTCCGTTTATTATGACGTGCTCCATCATTGTCATATTGCTTTGCATGATCATGTAGTTGACATCGTATTTGTGGCAAAGCCACCGTTCATAATTCTTTCATACATGTCACTCATGTATCATTGCACATCCCGGTACACCGCCAGAGGCATTCATATAGAGTCATATCTTGTTCTAAGTATCGAGTTGTAATTCTTGAGTTGTAAGAAAATAAAAGTGTGATGATCATCATTATTAGAGCATTGTCTCAGTGAGGAAAGGATGATGGAGACTATGATTCCCCCACAAGTCGGGATGAGACTCCGGAAGAAAATAAATAAAAGAGGCCAAAGAAGCCCAAATAAAAAAGAGAAAAAAAAGACGCCATAAAAAAGAGAAAGGCCCAAATAAAAAAATAAAAAAATGAGAGAAAAAGAGAGAAGGGATAATGCGACTATCCTTTTACCACACTTGTGCTTCAAAGTAGCACCATGACCTTCATGATAGAGAGTCTCCTATGTTGTCACTTTCATATACTAGTGGGAATCTTTCATTGTAGAACTTGGCTTGTGTATTCCAATGATGGGCTTCCTCAAAATGCCCTAGGTCTTCGTGAGCAAGCGAGTTGGATGCACACCCACTTAGTTTCTTTTTGAGCTTTCATACACTTATAGCTCTAGTGCATCCGTTGCATGGCAATCCCTACTCACTCACATTGATATCTATTAATGGGCATCTCCATAGCCCGTTGATACGCCTAGTTGATGTGAGACTATCTTCTCCTTTTTGTCTTCTCCACAACCACCATTCTATTCCACCTATAGTGCTATATCCATGGCTCACGCTCATGTATTGCATGAAGATTGAAAAAGTTTGAGCACACCAAAAGTATGAAACAATTGCTTGGCTTGTCATCGGGGTTGTGCATGATTTAAATATTTTGTGTGGTGAAGATGAAGCATAGCCAGACTATATGATTTTGTAGGGATAACTTTCTTTGACCATGTTATTTTGAGAAGACATAATTGCTTAGTTAGTATGCTTGAAGTATTATCATTTTTATGTCAAGATGAACTTTTGTCTTGAATCTTTCGGATCTGAATATTCATACCACAAGTAGGAAGAATTACATTGAAATTATGCCAACTAGCATTCCACATCAAAAATTATCTTTTTTATCATTTACCTACTCGAGAACGAGCGGGAATTAAGCTTGGGGATGCTTGATACGTCTCCAACGTATCTATAATTTTTGATTGCTCCATGCTATATTATCTACTATTTTGGGCAATATTGGGCTTTATTATCCACTTTTATATTACTTTTTGGACTAACCTATTAACCGGAGGCCCAGCCCAGATTTGTTGTTTTATGCCTATTTTAGTGTTTCGAAGAAAATGAATATCAAACGGAGTCGAAACGGAATGAAATCAACTGGAGAAGTTATTTTTGGAAGGAAACCTACCGGATAGACTTGGACCCTACGTCGGAAGATGAAGGAGGTGCTCACGAGGATAGGAGGCGCGCCCCCTGCCTCGTGGCCCCCCCTTCGGTCCACCGACGTACCTCTTGTACCCATATATACCTACGTATCGTAAAACTTCCAGAACACACAATAGATCGGGAATTCCGCCGCCAGAAGCCTCCGTAGCCACCGAAAGCCAATCTAGACCCGTTCCGGCACCCTGCCGGAGGGGGCAATCCCTCTCCGGTGGCCATCTTCATCATCCCGATGCTCTCCATGACGAGGAGAGAGTAGTTCTCCCTCGGGGCTGAGGGTATGTACCAGTAGCTATGTGTTTGATCTCTCTCTCTCTCGTGTTCTTGAGGTGTTACGATCTTGATGTATCGCGAGCTTTGCTATTATATTTGGATCCTATGATGTTTTCTCCCCCCTCTACTCTCTTGTAATGGATTGAGTTTCCCCTTTGAAGTAATCTTATCGGATTGAGTCTTTAAAGATTTGAGAACACTTGATGCATGTCTTGCTGTGCGTATCTGTGGTGACAATGGGATATCACGTGATTCACTTGATGTATGTTTTGGTGATCAACTTGCGGGTTCCGCCCATGAACCTATGCATAGGGTTTGGCACACATTTTCATCGTGATTCTCCGATAGAAACTTTGGGGCACTCTTTGAGGTCCTTTGTGTTGGTTGAATAGATGAATCTAAGATTGTGTGATGCATATCGTATAATCATACCCACGGATACTTGAGGTGACATTGGAGTATCTAGGTGACATTAGGGTTTTGGTTGATTTGTGTCTTAAGGTGTTATTCTAGTACGAATTCTAGGGTTGTTTGTGACACTTATAGGAATAGCCCAACGGATTGATTAAAAAGAATAACTTTGAGGTGGTTTCGTATCCTACCATAATCTCTTCATTCGTTCTCCGCTATTAGTGACTTTGGAGTGACTCTTTGTTGCATGTTGAGGGATAGTTTTATGATCCAATTATGTTACTATTGTTGAGAGGACTTACACTAGTGAAAGTATGAACCCTAGGCCTTGTTTCCTAGCATTGCAATACCGTTTGCGCTCACTTTTATCACTTGTTACCTTGCTCTTTTTATAATTTCATATTACAAATACCTTTATCTACTATCCATATACCACTTGTATCACCATCTCTTCGCCGAACTAGTGCACCTATACAATTTACCATTGTATTGGGTGTGTTGGGGACACAAGAGACTCTTTGTTATTTGGTTGCAGGGTTGCTTAAGAGAGACCATCTTCATCCTATGCCTCCTACGGATTGATAAACCTTAAGTCATCCACTTGAGGGAAATTTGCTATTGTCCTACAAACCTCTGCACTTGGAGGCCCAATAACGTCTACAAGAAGAAGGTTGTGTAGTAGACATCACAAACCTCTTGATCTTAGCGTTGATGTCAAGCTTCACTCTGACCCTGACAAATTCTCCAAAGAAACCTGCTGGTAATTTCAATTGTACCTCTTGCACTTCCCCGATCCTTGATGCCAAGCCTATGACCGCTGGCTCAATCAAGAACTTGTCGGGAAGACAATGGATTTGTGCCCATACAGCTAATTTATCCAGTTTGAACGAATCTGGGTTTTTGAACCCGTCGTACTCCTCCATAATAACTGCTTGATCTCTGAACAACCATGGGCCTTCTGACATCGCCTTGTTCCATTCCCCCCAGACAACCAAACTGCGCCGTGAAGAGGTTCTCACGGATCTTCGTCCACACCACCGGTCGTGCCGGATTCCATGCTGCCCGCATATCCCCATACAGAGCATTGGGGCTGAAAGTTTTTGGTGTATGGACTCTGACGATCGCCAGCCACTTCGCTGGTTCCGCCATGTCCGGCAACTCTTCCTCCCAGACGAAATCATCCTCTTCCTCCTCCTATAGGGTGAGCCTCGCACGCAGCACTTCCGTGGTTTCCTCTCCCTTCATCTTCTGCGAACTTGCGCTGCCCGCCATCTCTCCCAATCCGATCTACGCCGGTTGTCTCCTCCTCCCCCTTGACCAGGTCGTCCAGTCAGCCCCTGCCTTCGGGAGAAGCAGCCTCAATCCCAGTCCCGCCGATCAGATCGGCCAATAGTGGGAAAAAAATTCATTTGGTACTAGCTTGTTTTTTTTATTTTGGCTCGCTCGCTTGGACCTCCTGGTCGGCCCACCGGAGATCCTATATGGCGCGTA